>NW_024962262.1:90444334-90475872 GCF_019238085.1 Lagopus leucura
GTTGAAGCCAGCCCCAGCTCAGCTGGTGACTGCAAGCAAGTGGGTGAGCCAGACGATGATCTCAATCATCTCACAGTAAGATTGCCCACCTAGTTTACCTAGGGAAAACCATAGATGTGATCTTTTTTGATTTCAGCAAAGCTTTCAGTACCGTTTGTCATTACAACTTCCATCTGGGCAATGCGCCTGACATAATGCTAGACAAAAACACAAAAAACGCAGTGCAGTGGGTGAATAATTGGCTGATGGGTTGAGCTCATAGGGTTACTGGAAATGGCGTTACATCAGGCTGGTGACTGGTCACTAGTGAAGTTCCATAGGACTCCATTTTTTATTTTATTTATATTTATTTTAAAGAATAATAAATTCTGATGGAACCAGAGCTATCTCCAGCATGCAGTAATCCAATACCATCCATCATCTCTCCTGCCCTGAGAGACTCTTATGGCAGGTGGAGCCCAAAGTCATGGACTAATGAACTGCACAGACATTATACAGGGATGGCCTACAGAGCAGAAGAATGATAGGTGTGTGTATAAATCAAAAAGCAAGATAGGCAATGGCAATTAGTTGGGATTATGGGAAACTGTGAGATCTGAGAGTGATGTAAACAGTATGGAATAAGGGTAGATACTATCTTAGTTTCAGCTGAGATAGCTCAGTTTTAAGCCCTTTCTCATATGTCTTCCCTTCTAGACCCTTCCCTTGTAACTTCATTTGAAAAATTTTTTTCCATAGCTCTTTTATGGGGAAACACATGGAATGGTTAAACTTTTATTGATTAACACAACATTGCTTGCACAAATGTATAAAATATAATTTAAATGACAAACAGAAATGCATCAAGAATCAAGTGAACATTTAAAACAAGTGTATTTTTAAAAACGTTTATTGAAATGCCTTCATTGCATCATGCAGGATACAAAAATCATGATTAGAAAACCTTTATAACTATACTAAGAAGTAAAATCAAGATACGTCAGGGAAAAATAATAATTACATATACCAAAGCAATTTATTCTGATAGTGTTTTAAAGTTGTTGGATTATAAACTGTGATCTGCACAGATGATAACAGTTACCTTGTGACAACTGTCCCTTCTTTCATGATTCAAGTCAAAACTGACAAATGTCATGCTAGAGCAACCTTATCACCTGTGTATACCATACAAGGAGGAATGCATCCCCTTCTTAACAGATACAGGGTTGAAACAGTACAACAAAAATATTTTGCCAGCAAACTTGTTTTGCTTTCAGTTTTTCATTTGCTTCATCAATAGCCATTTTTTTCATCGTGAAAAATGTCTTACGTGCTTCCTCTTATTACACAAACAAATTACATAGCACAAGTATCGATTACTGAAATAGAACCTCATTAAAGTCAAATAGGAGACTTTCTTGAAGTTCAATTTACCTAAGTTTTGCAGTATTTCTCAAGGATTTGGAATTTGTAATTTTTAAATAGGAGACCACTGTATCCTCCTTGTTTTTATTGTCTTAGGAATCTCAATCCCCGATACATAAAATTTTCATGCTATTTATCCATACACTGCTCAGTGTAAACCCTTAGAGCTTGCCTTTCCATTTTTATTCTAATAGCATTATTCTGAGTAGATACACTTTTAAAAAGTCTCCTTGGCTAAAAACACTGCTTCAAAAAATTTTGATAGGTAGATACTTCAATGCTTGCTTCATGAAGACCAGCATTTGAGGTTTCAGCCAAGTGTTCATTTGGCACAGAGAACGATCAGAACCACATCAGGTGGGTCTTGACTACAAAAAATCGCTGCAGTGTCCGGAATCTGCTCAATCCATTCATCACGGAAGACTACAAAAGTCCTCCCACTGACAAAGTTAATCCATGTTTCCATTTCTTATCCTTGTGGATAAATGCATCTTTATAAAGCTGTCCTTTTCTTGTTGAGCTTCATAGATATAGGCTTAAAACTTACAGTCAGTATCACTGGGTGGTTTAACATGGTTTTGTACAAGTCATGAAGAGTTTTGGCACTGTCCCCCTACAGGAAGTTAAATGCAGCTAACAATCTGAAATATTACAATAAGGGAGTCATGTAACTCTTTGGCTCTGTTGTAATACTTAACTACTAAGGCAAGAACCGTGTGTACCTTAGGGCAGCTTTTTAATTCATAGTTTTATAAAATACTTGACTAAAAGTTTTTAAAAGTCACCTAATCATCTATAAATGTCAAATGTGGCATATTAAAATATATGCTATTACACCTTTTTGTTCTGATACTAGAATTTTTGCATACTGATGAGAGAACACACATTTGTAAACTATTGATGAAGATGTTCTCTGTTTAAGACAATTGGTACAAAATTATCATTGAATCAAGATGTTGTCATATAAGTGGCCAGTTTATTTGTTTCGGAGCACTGTGACTTTCTCAAGAGCTTTAGCTCTTTTGTGTCTAGAAAGATCAACTAAAATAAGTAGCAAGTCCCCCTTTTCAGTGCATTTAGAAAACCCTTCCATCCTGAGGCTTTGGCTGCACATCATAAGGAGGATATTTCAGAGTATTCATTGTTATTTTATGTGGCTTTTCAGATTTTACTACATATGGCTGACTTCATACATTAACGTTATTGCAGTATGCCCTATTGCCCCATTTTGTTACAACATGAAGTGGGTGTAGCCTTCTGCACCTGTAACAATAACATCCATCCATATCCTCATGGCTTCTGGTGTAGGAGCGACCATATAGTATATTCGGTCATGTGTCTTAACACTGAAAGTGAGTAGTGGGTTGGGACTCTGAAAGAAAAAAAAGAAGCAGAAGGAAAGATATCAAAGCAGTGAAAAATCAAAGCTATTTATTGGCAACAGAAATAAAATTACTTACAAGGAGATTTAGGGCACGGTTAAGGGGGAAAAAGGCACTGCACCCTACACTGCAGCACTGGGAACAAAGATGTGTTTAAAGTATATGCAAATCCAGTATCAATGTTTTCATATTTCCATTAGACTATCACATACCACTACAGGAGTCCAAACTGCTGCTTCATGCCCAAACAAGTCCCCTTCAGCAGGGATTATGTCCAACGGTCAAAACCACTTTGGCTTTCACAAATCCACACATTAAAGATATTCAGGTTGTTCATATTCAGACTGATCATCTAAATTGCAGATGTGAGCAGCACGTAGCAGGTACCTCCCTCCCTATGATAGCTGCATGCAGCCATTTCTTAAATTTGCCAGAGCTACTAATTTTAGTGGCAGCAGACTATGGCACTCCTCACAGCAGATGTCAATGTGGGACCATCATGTGGCAGGAGGGCTCTATTATCTCTGCTTCAACAGTATAAAAGAACAACGCTTATCACTGCTCTGGCCTCATCGTCCTTTGCCTCCACTATGTTTTATTTTTTTTGTTTGTTTGTTGTTTTCTATAATGTCAATGCTCTTTGATTTTTACTGCAGTTGCCATACTTAGAGTACTACCATATGCTTGATAACTCAGTCAAAATAACAAAGCTTACCTTATATGCATTCTTTAGGTGATCATAATAGACTTCTTCAATAGCTTGAAAATAAATTACCCCTTTTAATTTAGTTTCATGTTTATCTGGAATGGAGAAGAGAGAACAGTTTTTGAAAACTGATACGGATGGTTCTTCAAGAGGCAAAACATTATTCAGCATTTTCATACACGTTCAGCAGATAAATAACTGGATTAACACTTTCAGTCTCTCAAGAGATACACTTCCTACTTGCTCTTCTTTTCTGCCTGCTTTCTGAGGAAATAAGTTTTCTTCAATTTGACTGTTTTTAAGGCAGACTTCCAGTTCCATGAAAACCAGACTTGAGATACTGATGAAGTCTTACAACACAGCTAGCAGGCTAAGGCCCACAGTTTTCCTTCAGGGGAACACTATGAAAAGCAAATTTGAAATACAACTTGACAGCAAAAGCCTTACATTCACTTAGCATTTACTCTTCTAATTTACAAATGCTTTTTTGTAAGTCTACTGTACAATTAAGATCTGGGCAGATCCTCACTCATACAAGCAGCTGCATTTTTGCCCAGCTAGTACAGAATTCTTATGAAACTGTTTGCTGGGCTGGAGTCCTTGTGACTTAGGAGAAGCTTTCTTTGGTAGCTGAAGTTGCATTATGGCAGTTGTACAGCACTCAAAACCAAATTTGTTAACTGTTTAAGAAAAAAAAAAATCATACCTGATGAGGACACTACTGTATGTTATACGCCTTGCTAACCAATAAACCAGATGTTAAGAACAAAGTAAAACAGAATGTTTGCTCATCACATCCTTCCAAGAATTACTGCAAATTTGTAAGGAATCATCACTGGATATGTAATTAATTCCAACAATGTATTTTTAAGATGATAACTTTTAAGTTCCTCATGACTTGCTGGAAAGCAATAATATCATAAAAAGAAATGGAATTGCTTGGGTTTTTGTGGTACCAGATGTTCTCTTGTGATGTTTAAAAATTACCATTTTTCTGCCTTCCTCTGAAACTCACATTAAACTTATGTATAGATTTGCACAGCAATCTGTGAGATATGTAAGTTCTTAAATTCCAAATCTGGTTTTGACCTAAGGTAACAATGCAGTGTTTATATAATGGCTCCAGATACCATAATACATTTTAGTCTACAGAAAACTTAATTGTTACAAGTTGTTCATTTTGAAATTCCTTAGACTCTCAAAACGTGGCAAATGCCAAGGCTACTTTTGTGTATTAAATACCCTGAAACACTTCTCAGCACATCAGATTAGGGGTTGCAGAAACATTTGGTTTAATTTTAATGGTAAATATCATAAATGTTACTCTTCTACAAAGGGTACAATAAATTGTTCTGTCATTACGGGAAGTATGTAACATTTAAAAGTAAATTATGTGGAGCCAATATACTGTGTACTAGAAATCTATTGCGTATCCATGTCTCCCTCTGACTGTTAGGCACTACTGCATCATTTGGCAATTAGTATTAAACTCTGTAAGAAAGAATTGGACCCTCCCCAAGTGTGCAAGTAAAATACTCAATAAAATGGAAATATAAGTTTTACTTGGGACTCCCTATATGTTCATAACACAACTGAGTTGAGAGGAAAATAGAGGGACAGATGTAGCCTAACACCAATTGCGCAACCTACCTGCATAATACGTAAAAGTCCTCTTGTTTCTGTCAAAAACAAACCATCGTTTTTTCCATGTTTTAATTTTCCCTCCCATCTTAATCAGAAAGCCTCGGCAGGTCTTCTCTGTGAGGGAGACGTGGTAACAGGTCTCTATGTTGTGACCAGCTGTTTCAATATGACTTCGTAGATCAAAGTCTTCCTTTCTAATGGGCAAATAGCGAGTCAATGGACGAGCCTGCAACAAAGGAAAGAAAATCTTATTATTTGAATGGAAGTCTTCTCTTTCACCCTTTCTAGTGCAAGGACTACTTGTCAACTGCCCATACATTCTCACAATGAAGATAACAGAAATAAGTTCTGCTGCAGCCTGTTTTCTTTAAACGAAAGATCCTTAAAAATTACTTTTAAGAAGTGTATGCACCTTTATAGAAGTGAATTTAGAACATGGAAGTCTCCTGAAATCATCAGTTGATAAGCTGGCAAAACAGAATAGCTGGTTTAGAACTAAAACATGAATTAAATGTGAAAGGGGTGTTAATGCTTTATATGAAGTGTGAGAACTTCACTGGCAGGAGGTTAAGCAAACCTATTACCTCTCTGGGCTAGATACATCTAACTCATTTAAGTGCTAAGGTATCTTCATGTAAATATAAATAGTAAGAACATATTATTATGGGAAAATTAGGAAGAAAGAGTGAACCGTAACCTAACAAATACTGCTGTAAACAAAACAGAACTACTTTTGAACTAGTTAAACATGGTATCTGGTTTGCAGTCAGCAATACAGTACAGATTGCTGAAGTGTATCCCTTTGCAAGAGATAGCAAAGCAGCACAGGAAATGGTGCCTCATTCTTGGTCACAGTTCAGGACAATGTCTGTATTAAGACAGACAGGATAAGTTGGGAGAACAAGTAGCAGTGATTTGGGATCTCTGCCAGCTAAAAGGGAGCATGCCTGTTTTCTATACCTAGAGGGTCTAGGCACAGAAATTCATTTTAAATGCAGAAGACCACTCATCTCCCAAGGCTCATGCTGCAGTCAGGGCAGACATACAACATAGGGCTGTTCAGAACAGAAGCCTAGGTTAGCTGCCCTGAATGACCCATGCAAGCAGTTTCTGTACACTGACTTCAGAGAACATTGATAACCTAATCTGCCCCTGTTCCACGCCTATAGTTAGCATTTTAAATACCACTGTGAGTCACAAATCTAAGGGACTTTCTCTCATTGCATTCTCTACAACTAATCTCTTTGAGCAATGGAAGCTGTGCTGCCTGCAAGAACTCTTAACACCCTTCTAAAATTACGCAGTCTTTTATGATACAAGCTGGAACTAGCTTTGGCAAGTGTGAAGATGGGAGTTCCTTCCCCTAGTTGACATTTCTAACCATCAGGAAGTACAGGAGGGAAAAACTCTGGAAATTAGGTGTCACTGTATGAAAGAACGAAAAAAACAAAGAAAATGATCACTCTTTCTGACAGGTAGGTTTGTCTTCCTGCCAATCTAGTCTATTTGCTGTACCATGCAGATCCTCTTAATTGTAGCTGAATAAAGAAACAGGTGTCTTTATCTCTTTTTCTTTATTTTTTTTTTTTCTGGTCAAACATTTGGGAAGCAACAATTCTTTAGATAGAAGATGCTGAATAGATCTAAGCTAATATTTAGCTTTAAATAAATACATGGACATCTAAGACTCCAATGCCTCAAACACACTCCTAGTGACACAGATGCACCTCAGAAATACTAAATCAATTTATTTAAATGGAAGTCACTCTGTTTACCATTTGCAGAAGTACACTCACTTCATCTATAGCAGGAGTCCTGCACCAAAAAAAATTTTTGTTAACATATCTCACCTGTGCTCTTTGTTTCTCTCGTATCTTCACTTCTTTTTCAATTAGTTTTTGTCTCTGGCTAGTTTCTTCTTCCAGTCTTTTTTCCAGTTGCTCTCTGCGACGCTTCTCTTCTTCCAGAGCTCTCTTTTTAGCTTCCATCTCTCGTTCCTAAATAACAGGCCAAATGCAGGACAATTATATGTGAAACTGTACCTCATATGTCATTTCTAGCTAGGATTAAACTCCTTTTTGCCTCTTTGGTCAGCAGGAATATACATCCAGCAAAGTGGACTAAGAACAGGAATTAGAAATGCAAATATCATCACTCTAGAAATGATGTTTTTTCATAAGCGACTCTTTTAGCAGGTATGGGAGTAATGCTGATGAGCTTCTGATGGGATTTTGCCCTGAACTCACAGAATCATAGAATTGCAGGGGTTGGACTGGACCTCAAGAGATCATCGAGTCCAACCCTACAGCTAAAGCAGTTCCCTACAGTAGGTCACACAGCTAGGCATCTAGATGGGTCTTGGGTATCTCCACAGACTAAGACTGCACAACCTCTCTAGGCAGCCTGTGCCAGTACTGAGTTACGCTTACCACAAAGAAGTTCTGCATATTTGTGTGGAACTTAGAGTGTTCCAGTTTTTGGCCATTTGATCCTTGTCATATCACTACAGACCACCGAAAAGAGCCCAACCTGAGCCCCCAGTACAAGAAAGACAGAGAGCTGTTGGAGAGGGTCCAGAGGAGGGCCACAAATATGATCAGATGGCTGGAGCACCTCCCCTACAAAGACAGGATGAGGGAGCTGGGCTTGTTCAGCCTGGAGAAAAGAAGGCTGCAGGGTGACCTCATTGCAGCCTTTCAGTACCTAAAGGGAGCCTACAAACAAGAGGGGAATCAACTCTTTGAAAGGGTAGATAACAACAGGACAAGGGGACATGGTTTTAAGTTGAGGGAGGGAAGATTTAGGTTGGATGTCAGGGAAAAGTTCTTTATTATGAGAGTGGTGAGGTGCTGGAACAGGCTGCCCAGAGAGGCTGTGGATGCCCCATCCCTGGAGGTGTTCAAGGCCAGGTTGGATGGGGCCCTGGGCAGCCTGGTCTAGTATTAGATGGGGAGGCTGGTGGCTCTCCATGTGGCAGGGGGATTGGAGATTCATGATCCTTGAGGTCCCTTCCAACCCTGGCCATTCTATGATTCTGTGACTCATGCACTTTAGATACTTACAAACATTGATCAAATCCCCTCTCAGTCTTCCCTTCTTTAGGCTGAACAGTCCCAGGTCTCTCAGAATTTCCTCATACAGAAAATCTTTGTTGCCTTCCACTGGACTCCTTCTAGGAGTTCTCTGTCTTTTTTGAACTGGGGAGCCCAGTACTGGATACAGTATTCTAAATGTGGTCTCACCACAGCAGAGTAGAGGGGGAGGATCATCTCCCTTGGCCTGCTGGCCATGCTCTTTTTAATACATCCTAGGATACCGTTGGCCTTCTTGACCACAAGGATACACTACTGGCTCAGGGCCAACTTGTTGTCCACCAGGACCCCCAGGTCCTTCTCTGCAGAGCGCTTTTCCAGCAGGTCATCCTCTAACCTGCACTGATGCACACAGTTATTTCTCCCAGAAGCTTGCTTTTGTAGAACCTCATCAGATTCCTCTCTGCTCAACTCTGCAGTCTGTCCACGTCTCGCTGAATGGCAGCACAGCTTTCTAGTGTATCAGTTACTCCTCCCAGCTTTTTATCATCAGCAAACTTGGTGAAGGTGGGCTCTACCCCTTCATCCAACTCACTGATGAAGATGCTGAACAAGAGCAGATCCAGCACCAAATTCTGGGGAACACCACTAGTTACAGGCCTCTAACTAGACTCTATGCCACCGATCACAACTCTCTGAGCTCATCCACTGAAACAGCAGTTAATGTGTATGGGCTCAAATATGTAGCATGAGAACAAAACCAGACCAAACTAAAGGAGGAGAGGCAATTCTTTTAAGGGTAAGCTATTTAGGGTCCAATCTTTAGGAAGGTATTACCTAACTAAAATGTTCATTCCTATTTTTACTCATAAAACTTAATTTTACCCTGGACTCAAGCAGCCTAGTCTTTTCAGCATGTGCTTGTTTCAGAAGTCTCTCCATCTCTTCTATTCTTGCAACATTTGATGTGCTAGCGCTGTATGGAAAAAAACAAAACAAAACAAACAACAATATAGCAGTTATTTAAAGGAATACTTGACATTTAAAACCGCACAAACCATTTATGAATTGAGTTGATACTTTTCTTATCCATTCACTGCAGTAGCCACTAACAGAAATGACTTATAAAGTGTATGATACACATTCTCCACATGGAGTTGTGAAAAATACAGACTCAAGTACTTAAAATGGATCCTGACAGTCCATTGTGATCCATCATTTTCTCTCAGATAACAGAATATGGATGAAAGGAGGAGGGAAGATTTAGG
The DNA here is from genome assembly GCF_019238085.1 of Lagopus leucura. Taxonomy (NCBI): domain Eukaryota; kingdom Metazoa; phylum Chordata; class Aves; order Galliformes; family Phasianidae; genus Lagopus; species Lagopus leucura. The sequence goes on from NW_024962262.1 coordinate 90,453,771, forward strand.
TTGGATGTTAGGGGGAAGTTCTTTACTAGGAGAGTGGTTAGGCCCTGGAACGGGCTGCCCAGGGAGGTTGTGGATGCCCCGTCCTTGGACGTGTTCAAGGCCAGGTTGGACGGGGTCCTGGGCAACCTGATCTGAATGTGTATGTTTGGTGGCCCTGCTAGGCAGGGGGGTTGGAACTACATGATCCTTGAGGTCCCTTCCAACCCGGGTGATTCTGTGATTCTGTGATTCTGTGAAAGCAGTTATTATGTTCTAACAGAACATGTTTGTCAGAGGTTGCATGAGTAGCAGCTAAATATATGATTTAGAACTTTCTGGCTATGGACTGTCCATTTTGTCCCGCTAAGCTCATCATCAGAAAATACTTGATGCAAATAAGGTGGACTACTAAGTATCTCTAAAAGCTATTCAGTGACAGAGCAGTGTCAGATAGTGTGTGGTAGTTAAAATAACCGGCAAGCCAAGGAAACAAAGGTGATCCCAAAGCGTGTTAGATCCTGGACCATCACAACATAGCTATCATCTTTGCCATTTTGGCTCTATCTTGCAATAAAAGGGTGCTTGGATGACACTTTCAGCTTCCTGTCAAAGGTGGTGTCATTTCTGCATACTGGACCCAAAAGCTCTGCAATGGTATCTCGCTTCAGAGCAAAGGGATCCTAATGTGTAGATGATAAACAGATTTACAGTGCACCCTGTAGTTGCTGCTAGACCACCACACAGGCTCAGTACACAGACTTGCTACATTTCTAGCCTCAATTTATGCGATTTTCTCATTAAATCTTATTTTACAGATTTACCATACTCGCTGCTGTGGAATGTTCCAGCTTAATGCAATGATTAATTGTTCCCTCAAACACTTATAAATGCCTTAAAATGTCACAGACACATGATGTGCAGAATACCTTTCATGCCCTTTGATTCATAGTGATGTTTTGCTTAAAATATAGGCACCCTAGTGTTTCACGATTTGATGCTTTAATTAATAATTAATTAGTAATTAATAATCCAAACAAGCCCAACACAAAGGAGTGATTTCCTATTTCATATGATCTGTCAGAATTTTAATCTGTTGAGTAAACTCCACTGCGGCTCAGCAGATACTCATTTGATAATATAGAGGTTGTTCCATACTCTTTGAGAAGGTGCTTCCATCTCACTCTTCATTTCCCCAGGAAGATAAGTATTTAGGAGTGGAAGTATTCACTTCAGATACTCTGCTAACATTCTGAAAACCGCTGCCAAAATGCATTCTCTTTCTTGCAAAGGGCACTATCTCGGGCCTATAGGCAGCCAAAAAGCAATACTATGCATCTTTCTTTCAATACATATTTTGGTGCTTCATCTCAGTTTAACAACTGTGGCATTTTTATGACATGCACTCTATTTTATTTTTTATTTTATGCTGTTCAGGAAAAACAGTTTATGTTAAATACTAGCTGTGTTGTCATTGCCAAAGTCAATAGACAATGCAAGGAAACTGAACGGGTTCAAATGTTTAGGGCACAGAGAAACTTGACCTGGGGTTATTCTGAAAATGCTAACTGATCACTCAAGCAGCAGTGGGTGCCAAGTGACATGTTTATTTGTGCTACTCAGCAGCACACAGACTATGAAGGACTGAGATAGAATGGGAACAGTGCAAATTCATTCAGGCCACAAAAGCAACGGGGCCATAAACAAAAATTTATTTATTGAATTTTAACAAGCAACCTGGAATTGGATTAATTGAAGTAGGTTTTCCCATATAAAAATGGGAAAATGCTTCAGCTTAGTTACATTCTTTCATCTTTGATGCACTTATCACCACAGAAATAATTCCCAGCTGTGTGTGGCTATCAGAAACTATCTGTGTATCTATTTGAAACAAAAATCCTCAGAAACCTGAGTCCGAATGTGATTTTGCAAACAAGCAAAATCTTAGCCAGCAGAATCCATGCCATGGGTATTTTCTAAGCTCTTAACATTGCAGTGATAGACTAAAAGAGGAAATCTGTGGGTTGACCAGTTCCTGTGCTTACAAGAAACAGATGCTGAATAAAACAACAGCTAGCCCAAAAAGCCATCCTTGTGTTCACCAGAGATTCTGAATCCTGTGAGGATGTTTTATTTAATTATCAGCCTCCACTGATGCTTGTGAACCTCTTGGGACAGAACCGTATGCAGAAAGGAAAGCACATTCATTAAAAGCAGACTGTGAGAAGAAAACTGTTGGGGCACAATTTTGAGAGTTGCTTTTGTTGTTTTGCTTTGTGCTTGCTTGTTTTTTAAATACAAGTTCTTAACGTTCCTTCCAACTGCAGCATCTGGGCTGGCAGTCTCTGAGGATAAGAAAAACAGTGGAAAGCTCTATGCCTTTCAGTATCAGCTCTTCATTTCTACTGACCCAGAAAAGAGAAGGCAACGGGCAAAAAGAATTGCCAGAGGATTCCTAAGCATTTCAGCATAAGCATCCAGCAAGTTAATATGCTGGACATACGGAATGAATGTACTTCAGCCCTGGCAGATATCTTAAAAGAAATTTCCTCTCACAGGAAGCTCACAAATTATCCCACTCAGAAAAGAGTGTCAGTGATTTCATCATTGATGCTCAGGACAGACACTGATTTCTGAGTGGCCTTCCTCATTTCAAAGTCTCTCCAATTCTTTTATCTTCCATCTTTAAATATGTTTAAATATTGTATGTTGACAAGACAGTCATTATATCTGACGGCTTACACAAATATTATATCTATCTAATGATCTTACATTTTTTCTACCAGTTAGCAGCACTTACATTACATGGCATCAACATTTACAGGTTCTCTTGTTTAATTATAAACTTATGACCATCGCACTACAGAAGTGAAGATTATTTACCTGGAAATGTTATCTGGTGAGCATGCTGATATGCTTGTCTCCATACTGTCAGAACTGTCTAAGCTTAATGTATCAAAGGCATGGTCCTTGTAGCTACGATCTGGGTAATGGAAGCTATTCAAATACACGTTGGATTCAGATGCTGTTCTGCTGTAGAATTCAGGAGATTTCTGCCTTTGGTTTTCACATATACGTTGATGGTTATACCCTGTAGAGTTCAGAGGAGACATATATATTACACAGAAATTCTGTGACTTAGCACAGTGTGTTAAAAGCACAAGCATTTTGAATACCAGCTTAGATTTAATTGTTCTGTGATCAAGATACTATCATGACTGAAGTAAGGCCCTTAAAAACAATTTTTTTCTAAGACAGACACAAATATACGCAGGTGAGTACAGTTGACTTTTCAAGATACATTATTGTATGTATATTTAAAAAATGTAATACACATAAACTAGATGTAATCCTGAAAGTAGCTGAATTCAGAATTAGCACCAATTAAGGTCTTAAAAAAACAAGAAACTCTTGATACTCAAAGGCTTTATCAGTTTTTGTTTGGCTGCTTATTGAATGTGCATTACTTTTTGTCTGCTTGGGGAACTTTGGTTTCTGGTAACTGTGCTTTCAACTTTTAGTTTCAGCTGAAAGAATACAAGCTACCTGTCACTTCATCAGTTACTAGCATGGGGGTACTTCCCTGGAATTTTGAAACTGCAGTGCAATCTATGGGATTAACACAGATCCCTACAGCTCAGTGACTTGAAATATAAGCATAAATGAAGTTCTGCAATATTTAAGTTCTTCACTCTTCAGTTTTTCTATGAAGTCATCCCTTTTAAAAGCTCACCCTTCTTGATCACAGAGAATTTCTTTTCTTTTCTTTTCTTTTTTTTTTTTTTTCCAAGTCTCCTTTATAAACATTTCTTCCAAATTATTTTTATCAAACTTGTCCATTGTCTTTGGTAAATAAAGCAGCATTATTTATACAGACTTATGGAAAGGTTTTTGAGCTTGTCTAATAAAGAGCAGAGTAGAAAGACAACTGTCGTCTTAACTGCTCACATTATTTTACACATTTTAAGGTTCGATTTATACGAATGCAACTTCACTGCCCACCTTTTCTTTGAATCCATGCAAGAATAGCACTTCTTCACAGTTTTGATTATAAGAGTTTATAGTATTATCTGCACAATTCTGACCAAAATGAGCTTGTGGCTGAGCTGGCGACTAAGAATAGCTGTTAGACTAAAGGAAAACCTCGTATTCAGGCAGGAAAACAGATTTAAGTAATACACAATCATGGAAGATGTATGGACAAACATCCAAATGCAGCAGTGTTCACATACTGATTTTTACTGGACACCATCAAGATGCTGCTTTTAGGCATTTTAGGAATGCTCTCCTGCCTTATTCTCTACATGAGTTTACTCTATGTCTGCTACGTTCTGGGACATGTCAGAGCAGGGAGAATTTCACTTCAGGGGCCGAAGAACCACAGCTCCACCTTAGAAAGGTTGTAATATTCTCCAAAGAGAAGTGTCATAAAAGCATGACTAAAGCTGTGTAATTAAAGCATATTATTAAGGAAATGATGCCTACAAGCATTCCCGAGGCAGATCAGTTCTTTCCTCATTCGTCCACTGCACTTCCCTCCATGCAGTACAAAGCCTTTTGCAGACAGTTTAGGCTGGTTTCCAATGAACTAATAGGATTGTACTTGCCATTTGGGAAACAATGCATTTCAGTTTAAGTTCAATTGCTCTGATTAGTAAAAAAGATGAAAAGGATACAAATACACCTCAGCATTCATAGATAATAGCATCACACAACACAGATGTTACTGATTTACATGTGCAGTTTGCTTTCCTCCCATTATTATGGCAAATGCTGCTGTTATTGCAGATACACAATTACCTTTCACACTCGAACCTTTGGAATGACTAATTGCTCCTGTGAAATGGTTTTCAATTATTCATGATGGAAAAAGAGAAAGAATAAATTACTGAAAGAAACTGCATTCAAATGAATGTTTTTTTTACTAAGCTTTTGCAAATGTTAGTTTCATAGTTTATATAAATAGTTTATATATAAACAAGCCCATCTTAAAGGTACAGAGCAGTGTATCACTTTTACACTTTCCCTAAAGGAAAGTCAATTTTCTAGGAAGATAAAGAACCTGTTTTTAAGTAAAACATTAGTCAGTTAAATTTATGCTATCATGCAAATGTAACTAAACACTGCAAGGCATGTCTCTATACAGCACAGGGATTTGGCTGCAAAATGGCATGTGTTTCCAGAAATGATGCAGAATGCAATGCCCTCATTTGCTCCTCGTGCCCTAGGGAATGGGCAGCTCATGGCTTGGGATGAGCTCTGTACTGCCCCCCAGATGCCTCAGTCTCATTTCCAGCCTCAGTCACACATCACACGTGCAAAAACAATTTTTTAAAGAATTAACTGCTCAGGTGTCTACTCACACAACATGCAATTAAAAAAATTAAACTCCCTTTAGGAGCCACTAAAGGTTACTCACAAGCCACTACTGCAAGTCTAAGCTAATACAGGAACTAAAAAAAACGTTTCCTGTTGCACAAGTTTGCATTCCCTATATTAAAATAGTAAGCTTAATGCTCTTAATAACCATGCTGTTCAGCAAAATATTACAGATATCCATCCAAATATCCAAAGCCATATCATAAAAAAAAAAAAAAATTGTTAGTATTTGTCACATAATTCCAAAAATAACCCAAATACACCACTACAAAAAATTCATGGAGAGGTCAGAACTACAAGCAAAAGCTGTTATTAACAGCAACACTGTCAAAGTATGATAAAAAACAGGACTTCATAAAATAAAGGCCCAGGCATAACATTTTATTTCCATTCTTCTTCTTTTTTAAGAACTGACATTAACATGTCAAAATATATTTTTTTTTTTGTATGGAAGCATGCCAAAGTAGGAAACTCCAGTCTTCCTTGCCATTGTCACCTAGAGATCTGCAAAGAATTTCAGATTTTCTGCTCTACTTGTTTGGCTATGAGCAAAGAAGCAAAAAATTAGGCCTGCGCCAAGCTGCAGCTCTGCAGACATTAGCACTACTCAGAAGTTTTGTTGTGACAGTCTGTTTGACACTAAAAAAGAAAGAATTTTTGAAGAACCATCACTATTTAACAATGATGGCAAAAATTTCCAAAACTATTTGACAGTGCAGATGCAATCAGTACTTTTGCCAAATGACAATAGTTGCAGCCAGAGAAAGGGATGCTTTCATACCTTTTCTAGCTTTTCCTGAAAAAAGAGCAAAAAGAAAAAGAAGACTACTTTGAAAAGCTCACAGTTCATCTATAGACGAATATATAGACATTGCCCTCTGTCTACTCTTTTTTGGTAGAGCCTAAGGATATGAATAACCATTTTGCTGGTACCCAACGTGTGTCTCAGCACTGTTACTCCAGCACTGTGCCCAGATTCCTGCCCAGATAGAAAGCTGAAGGGTAGATTTAGACTAGATATTAGGAACAAATTCTTTACTGTGGGGGTGGTGAGACACTGGAACAGGCTGCCCAGTGAGACTGTGGATGCCCCTCCTTGAAAGCATTCCAAGCCAGGCTGGATGGGACTTTGAGAAACCTCATCTAGTGGGAGGTGTCCCTGCCTATAGCTGTAGGGTTGGAACTAGATGATCTTAAGGGTCCCTTTAAACCCAAACCATTCCATAATTCTGATCATGTTTATTTCAGAAATAAATAAATAAATAAAAATTCCTGCTGAGTTTCCATGGGTTTTGGTCTTCAACTTATTCACAGGCATTACTTGTTCCTGCGCAAAGAAAATCATGTTCAAACTTGAGTACCTCTTCTTCATTTCTTGACTTCATTTTTAACTTTGAATTATTAATCACAAACTTTTATATCCACTTCTTGGACAGGAGTAATAAAAATTGGAGAAAGCCAGGCAGAGAGAATTCATACCATTATTAATTTGGTAACTCTCCCATAACACCTGTGACTAGCTGAGCTGCCCACTTCCTCCAGGAAATGCTGAATACACTTTCTCCAAATTTTATACAAACTCACTAAAATGCCCATCCTTGAAGGTGACTCAATGCTTTTCAGACTTGAGAAATGTGATGAGCTGCTACCAGCACTTCGGGAGCTCATTAGCCTTGTTGCACAGTGGTTCTCAACACTGCTGAAAAGGCAATGAATGATTAGTGGACTAGGTGACAGGTGACAGGACATGAGGAACTGGTCTCAGGTTGCTTCAGAGGAGATTGAGGAGGTTTAGTATATTTGGAATAATTTCTTCAGGGAGAGGGAATGGGCTGCCAGGGAAGTGGTGGAGACCTCATATCTGGAGATATTGAAGACACGTATTTGTGGCACTGAGAGACATGGATTAGTGATACTGGACTCAGTGAGTCAGTTGGATGATTAGACTCAATGACCTTGAAGGTATTCTCCATTCTAGATGATTCTATGGCTGCATTACAGCCCATAGACTAGGACATGACCTGGCTGGGTTCTGCACTATAACGGGATACATAGGAACTTGGAGAAAGAGCAGTACAGAAACTTCTGTGATACACTGCTGACACAAAGCAGCTTTCTACAACCCAGAACCACTGTGCTTTAAGGACTAGAGAATGCAATTACACTCTTCAAGTGCTTCTGACACAAGTAAACTTTGTTGTTGAGTGCAAAGAGAATAGAATTGTAGAATGGCTTGGGTTGAAAGGGACCCCAAGCATCAAGTTCCAATCCCCCTGCCACAGGCATGGTTGCCAGCTGCTAGATCAAGCACTAGATCAGAATGCCCAGGCCTTAGACACCTCCATGGATGGGGCATCCACAGCCTCTCTGGACAGTCTGTTCTAGCACCTCACCATTCTCTCAGTAAAAAACTTCCCCATGAATATGTTCTTGTATCCCTGTACTCTTTGTGTTTCAATGGTCTCTCTTACTCTGCAAATCTGAGTTCAAATAAAGCACCTGACAGCAACATAATTTCTCTCTCACAAAGCCCATGTGTCAGAATAAGCTGTTAAGAACCATCCTCTTGCCCAGTATGAATCAATCACCAAAGGTTCTCTTTATAATTCAATATTTCCATTCAAACTGTTGAATCATTTAAAGAATAATGATCATCTTCCAGTATGGAAGGCAGTACAGCACACATACTGTTCCTGGCATATGACAAGCACTGTTAAGTGCCTTAACCAATACATCTCACTCTATCCTGCCTCACTTTTTTGTCAATCCATAATTCAGTTTTGGTTTGAAAAGTTTCTTTCTTTTTCACTCTGAAGATAAAAAATCTGCCTACGCTCTTAGGCTAATTTTTTAACTGTCTGTTGACAGAAATGGAAAAAAAACAACGTAATAACCATTTAAAAAACTTTCATTAGGTTTTGTAATTGTGTTTTAGGCCAAACATCATCTTTTGCAATCATTTTCTAGAAACAGTCCCAATATAACATACAATTTTTTGCCATCAGAATTTAGTCAAGCAGTTCTTATTTATTTTCAAACTGAAATAAAGGGTTTTCAGAACAAGAGCATAATGATGAGTCTCAATGTATTTTCAGGCTACTCCACCCAGGCAAATGCATTGTATCACAAAAGCTTTTCAAGCTGGGTATGAAGCTCCTTTTGTATTGCATCTGAAATACATCAAGCTACATTAACCACCACAGCAGGTTTGTGGAGGGCCTGTTGCACAAATAAAGCTCAAAAGGAACAGATCTCAACTGGAACAGATCTATGAAGTGAATGCAGTAAGTCATGATCTCTCCTCAGTAAGTTTGTTCCTTACATGCACTTAGAACTCCAGTGTGGATAGCTGCTTTCAGTTGTGCTTTTTTACTTTTACCACCTGCTAGCTCTGACAACTCCTATAAAGACAGGATGGATGCCGTTTCGGCTCCATCTTAGTCAGCACTAGGTAAGGCTTTCTTACACTAATTTTGTAATGATGCAGACACCAGAAAGAAAAGAAACTGACAGATGGAACTGAGGAGCAATTCCTTTTGAAGACGGGACAGTTACCAATAATGCATTTTGTTAAAGCAAAAAATTAAGTGCATCAATTCTAATAGGCAAACAGCAGACACAGAATTTCACAGTTTAAGAGACCACATCTCAAAGATTAAGTACTTTCTGCATTCAGAACTGTCACGTTCCTATTACAAATAGGCAACTACCTATGCAAGGTAAACATCTTTCTTATGTTGTAGCCCAAATATTTAAGAGAGATTACAATACTGCAGCTATACATGCACCAAGTCATGATGCTGAATGACTGTCTAGGGAATTACTCTATCCAGGAAAAAATATATGCCAGTGAAAAATGTTTTTTGCTTTGAAATTGCAAAATGAAAAGATTTAAACTAACTAAATAGGACAACGTGTAATATTTTTAATAAATTGTCCCCAAATGAGTCAAGTTAGCCAGTTAACTCAATGTGTATCCTTTTATTTTCTGCTGACTATATTTGATGATCATATCCTTCAAATCTGTATAGGTGACTATGCCATAATCTTAACATCTTATTTTGGCTAAGTCTGTAAATGACATTGAGAGCTTATGTTTTTCAACAAGGAGCAATTTTTTTTTATTTTACAGCCCCATTGATTACAGTAATATCAATTTCACATTTATTTTCTGAAAAACAAACAAACAAACAAACAACCCCAAAAACCAAGTGCTGGCTTTAACAGAAACTAATCAAAGTCTTACCTTTGTGCATCCTTCTTGATTCTGACTCTTTGGTCATGGTTGCCAGGCAGTGAGGAAGTACACTGCCACAGCTGTTGCTCTGTCCTAATGGTAAATGTCCCTGCAGGAAATTTATAAGTATGTGCTTAAAACATTTGTTGAATTAGCAACTAATGTTAAAATAAGTTGCTTTGTCCTTAGTATCATTGTCATCTCAAATGAGTCAGCCATTAATATTTTAGTTTTAAACAATCTCTAATATTAAACAAAAATGTTTGCCAGTTATTATCTCCCCCTTGCTTTTGGTTTTTTTATTTACCATGTCACAAGTAAGGAGTATTCTAACTTTGCACATAATCTTTACTGGCTAGAGGTTGAAAGGAAAGCAGCTTGCTGAGTCTCTACAAGCAATTCAAGCTAAACTGCAAGTAAAGTTCTTGAAATATATTGATTGTAAATATGTGATGAATATTATATCACCACATTTCCAGAGGTGAATATAAAGGCTGGAAGCATGGAAGGTTTCATGCTTTTTCCCATGTTAACAAATGCAGATTTCTTTCACAGCCAATGTCAAACATGAATTTGAGGGATTATATGATGCTGCAGTGCTATTCAACCTTACCTCTAACATAGCATGCTTTTTATATAAAATTGGAAGGCTATTAATAGCATGCAGCTACGTACTTTAGATGTAATGCTTCGTCCAAGAGTAGAACTATTGAAGTGTGGTGACACAGTTGGAGTTGTTTTCTTGCGAGGCAAAGTATCACTCATGTACATGCATTCCCTGTGCTGCTTCTTTCGCTCTTCCAGATTTCTGAAATGCTTCAAATGTAATTTGTTGAACAGTTTTGACATAAGGAATTGACCTACTTGCTCAGTTATGCTCTATATGGAATATTCTTAAGGCAATAGTATGAGATTTCACTGAAAAGAATGAAATACCTCCTGATTCACAGTGTTACATAGGATTTATATAAATATCACAACAAAAAAGCATGCTGGTTAAGAAAATACACTAAATTCATGTGCACTTTTTGTATACATGTCCCTGTATCTAATTTTTTTTTTTTTAAGATTTTTTTTCTTAACTCAAGTCCAGTGTACAACTAGAATCCAATTAAAAGAGGAAAAACATTTATTTACAAGTTATTCTAATGAACCGGCAGCTTAAAAACAACACAGCTTTTGAAAGGCATTGTTTGAATGTATAACAAAAGTTAATTTTAGGATTTCAAACGAAGCCAGTGGTATATTACTGTTGCAACTCTTCTGACAATTACAATGGCTCCTAAACATTCATATTTGCCTCTGGATGATTCATAGAAAGGAGATTTTTTTAATCATTACCATTCTATAACCCATTGTATTCATTTTTAAACGAGCAGTGCTTTTAAGTTTAACATTCAGAAAACATCACAAACTTATGATCTACCACATCATTTTAAAAACTTTCCATGTAGATCAACTTCACGGCCACCATAACAATAACAAAAAAATCCCAACTTATCAGCTTTTACCTGCTGTTGCCTGCGGTGTTTCTTAGCTGGCAGAGGAGGAGGTGTATCAGATAAAGGAATAGGATCTACATGAGTAGCCATGACCTCAGGCCAATGGACTGATGGAAGTTGAGCAATAGAGCGAGGAGAAAGAGAGTGAGGAAACACAAATCCAGAACAGAGAGGTGATCTTAGCTTTATAGAAAAAAGAGAAATTACACACAGAGTTTTCTTTTTGGAATTGCTCAAAAGACACGGCACATACAAGCTGCAGTTTTAGCACTGTGTTTGTGGATCATTTAGCAGAAAAGATTTGTTGCATAGGAAATCTTAAGGCACAGCTATCTTTCAGAAGCAGCACATAAATACCAAATTTTTAAACTAGCTGCTGCCTCCTCACCACACAAAGGTAGGTGTGTTTACAGTCATAAAATGAATTCATTCTATAAAAAGTGGATTTATTAAAAATGCTGTAATTATTATAAAGGCAAACAGCGCACAAAGAAAGTGAAAAAGGAAAAGTAAACTATAGACACAGACTGGACAGACTCTGGAATAGCTAACATAAGTAGAAGTTACCCATTTCTCCCAAATATCCAAGATATACTTTCTTCTGTTACAGGAAAAAAAACATACAAAAGGAACACCTAAGCACCACTGAATGAGTAATAATTGAACGTGTTCACAGATCATATCTCCACAGGTGCATTACATTATAGTGTTTGACAGGCAAGGATTGTCACTTATTGCTGCTTGTGTCATAATCTTTTAGGTTTTTTGGCCTTTGAAGTCTCACCTACAACATCAGCTGGACCATTACTCCAGCTTTGCTATTAAGCCATTATCCGATTTGGTAACTGGCAGATGAGAGCTTGCCTTAGGGTCAGTTTGTTACATGTTGGATTACAAAAAAATAGAAGAAGGAAAAAAAAAAAGGCAGCAATGAAAGAACAATGCAAACAAAGGGAAATGTCTCTCAAACAAACCTCTTTATTTTGTGGCTGGCACGTCAGCACAGCCGTGGAAGGCTCAGTGGTACCTGCGTCAGCATCTGTGGGGGGCTGAGTGGAAGGGGATATATTCGTGGAATTGCCATACAGCTCACTAATTTCACTTACACTGATATAGCCCTAAAAGGAGGAATTCAGAAGTTAAAAGGAGCAAAAGCAAAAAGACGTGCAAGAGTATTAATGTATCCAGTACGATGAAAGTTAGTTCAGAGTGATACAGCCAAATATTTGTTACCATTGAAATACTTAATCATAAATAAAACAAAATCATCATTGGGCTTCTCAAATGTTGAATACTTGGATTCTGAAAATTGTTCTCCATTTAATTCCAAATACATGCATATGATCAAAAGGCAAATATACATTAAGTGAACAGAAGCCTTCGGTAAAATGTAATCACCCTTCACGTAGCTCTCTTGGGATAACAAATGCAGAGTTTGATTTACTTCTTAACTACTTGGCTAGTTTAAGTGAACCAAATGACTAACAGAACTGAGAAGAACTAAGATAAAGATACGCTGTTGTTGTTCCCTACATTACTCTGACAAAACACCTTTCCTTTGCACTGTCTGGAAGTCACTTCTAAGTTCTTGACGTTACCAGGAAACTGATACAGTAGGTGTTGTCACTGTTAGCCCAACAGTCTTTTCAAATTGCCTCTCAAATAGCAATCACACAAGAGGTGACAGACTGAGAAAAGACTCAGACACTGGAGCATGCTTCTGCCTGAAAAGAATTCATGCAGGCAGATTTTAGATATAATGGCAGAACACAATTACTGCAGGTGTTCTGGTGTTAACTGAATAAATCTTATCTAACAAATACAGTATGGCTTCTAATCCATGGCACATAGGATACCAGCTTGCAAAACAATGAATTGCCCTAACTTTAAATAATAAGAACGGTCAAGTGGAAGAAGAGTCACTGTTGAACCAATATCACAAAAATATGATGGAAGTACGCTTATGCTTAAACCAGGATGGTAAGCTGCTTTTAACTGAGAAAGTATCCAAGGCTCTTTGTTTCTTTGATTGCTCCAACATGTTGACAAGTCAATACATTTGTATACTTTGGCAACTGAATAACATAAAACACAGATTGCTATAGTATTTCTTCTTCTTAAAAATGCATACAATTAGCAATGATCACAGAAGGCAGACTGACAAACATAAAAGCTCTCTTACCTATCAGCATAATTTAAATCTATTGTATCAGTTATTTTCAAGCAGATATACAATACTGGATAATTAACATACTGTGAACACAACACTCAAGAAATAGGAGTTAAACATCAATTCACATACCACTTGATCAAATATTAAATGAGGAGACCGGGTTTTCCTCTCTAAATATGTGCCCATATAACAGTAAAAGAGAATCCAGTATGAATAAATATAAATCCTGCTTTACCATATTGTAGCAGCAGTGTATTAATCACCAAAACTTGGCAAGTCTATGAATGTAATATTATGTTCATTTTTATAGACAATATATGAAAAAAATATATTAATTTCACACAACACAAGTGGAGATTCTCCATGGCGCTAAGTCAGTAAAATAAGAAGCAAACAAATGACTTCATGATGTGTTAGCTCAGGCCTTATTACATTAGGTTAAAGAAATGGCTTCAAGCCAGACTAGAGATCCAACTCATTTTACCAATACTGAACATTCAAACAGCATTGATTTTTTTCCTCACTTAAGTACTAGGGTAAGTGCTCTGCCTTATCTTTGGGAGAGAGTTACAAATGCATGCTTTGCTGAGGAGGGCATAGGAAATACGAGACCACAGACTAAGTTCTCAACTGATGTATGAGCAATTGCATGGTGAAATTAACTCCCAGGTGCAGAGAATCTGTTTAAGCCTGTGTCCCATTTGGTGCTTTATTTTTAAAGATGTCGGAAACAGTTGGAAAAATGTTGAGTTGAAGTGAGACAAATTATCATGTCTGAGAAGGAAAGACATTTCTTACAGAAGAGAAAGCCTGTGGAACACTGAGCATAAAACAGATCACTTGCACCGTTCCTTTTCTCGTTTACCTTACAGTAAGTCCTAATTGATTTCACTGTGGTGAACACAATCACACTGCTTAATTATCCATTTCAACGAAAGGTGCATCAGGTTCACTTAATGTAGTTGCATTCTGAAACATCTGTGATTAAACAAATCATTACATGGGTATGAAGATACAATCAGAGACAGCACCCACTTTCTAATGATAAATGAAAGGAACCATCACAAATGAACAAAAAAGGAAGCCTGGAGTTGCCAGATGTCCTGGTGAGAGGTGAGATGTCCAGATTAGAGTGCAACCTTGGACACTAAGTCCAAGCCGTGTTGCTACATGGCTTGCAGCAAGAAAGAATGCTTGATCCCACTGGCATGTTCTGCAGCCCATGCTGGTTCACCAGGAGCTTTGGGGCCAATTAATCAAAATCACATTACCCGAACTTCAAGAGCCCAACTTCCCACAGTGACACCTACACCATTACATTAGCAAACTGTGCTCAGGAGTCATCCAGCAAGTCCAGTCAGACCTCTTAATCAGAAGTTAATGAAGCAGTCATAGATACCTAACAGCATATTTTGAATGCTATTTCTTCTGCTTTCCCGTTTATAACTTCATATTAATATGCAATTTTCAGATCCATTAAGTCAAGCCAAGAGGATAAACATGGGTGCATAAAGATAATACTGTACATCCTGACCAACTTTTTGTAATGGGCTGTGGCTTACCTTACATTGACCTTATTCACAGTTCTTGAGAAGCTTAATGTGGTATCCTCAAAGCTACGAAGCCTTGACAGGTGCAGGTAAGCTCTGAGACTCACCCAAACTAACTCGAATATTCAGCAAAAACTTACTCTAACTATTCACCACCTTTAAATAAATAACTTAATAAATACATTAAGACCACAATAGCATGAAGTCTTTAATTCAATGTTGTTGTTTTTTTTTTAAAGATCAAAACGCGCACTTATCATGCATTTTTGAAGAGCCTTAAAATAGAAGTGAGTATAGTGAGAAAACCTGTGATAAAATTGAGAGCGCAAACATAAAGACTATAATGTATTGGTGCTTGAACAGTTATCCCCAGACCTCATTTTTCTTCATTTCAATGAAGTTTAATTGTCCATTTTGAGAAACTTAGACACTTCACATACACACAAAAATGTCCATTTTTCCAGGACAAGAGTTTAAATGGAGACCAAACAAATCTGGGAAAATGTCAGAGCAGTTATTTTTGTTCTGCTACGCATTTGGTCTTCCACGAATAGCTTTACAAATTAATTTCATCATATCCAACAAAACCGTATAAATAGGACTTCACTAAATCCTTTTGCATGAAGAGTTATTAAAAGTTACTTGTGGTAAAGTAATAGGCAGTTAAACTGTTTACCTCTTTTAGACTATTGGGACTGACAGGAAATCCTTTTCCTCCAGAAAGTGCGGAATACTTCTTTTCCAGATTACAGAGATTCTCTTTTTCCTGTTAATAACAGAAATAAAGTTTTTTTATTTCTGTTATAAATTAAATAGCAATGTAATGAAAATAAATGTGGAGGGGCAGCGCTGAGCTCTGCTCTGTGTGACAGCGACAGGGCCCAAGGGAATGGCATGGAGCTGTGTCAGAAGAAGCAGAGAAAGTTTTCTCAGATTCTGTGTTCTTTTATTATATGAAATGCTCTTTCACTATGCATTAAAAATACCTGAAAGACAATACTTACCCTCTGCAGCATCATTATTAGGTTATTTTTCTCTTTTACAAAATGATCTTGTTCTCTTTGTGCTTGTTGGACAATATGATTAGCTTGTTTTTTGAGAGCAGAAATCTTTTCCTAATAGGAAAAAAAATACATGTATCACCTTTTATATATTTCATTTTCAAAGCACAAGACAGCCAACTGCAAGGATAATATTCATAATACCTCATTCACTCATAAGAAATGTATATGAAGTATTAGGAAAAGAAGCTACAAAACAGCTCATTCCTTCTCTGAAGGAGAAGAATTAAACAAGATTTAGACAGCAAAGAGAATTTCTTCAAGATACAAAACAAAAGAACAACAGCGTATATTCTTAGATAACATGGTGACTAATGTCTCTGTACTGAAAGTAAATGGATTGGAAATGGAACTTCCGATCTATGAAAAATTCATATTTAATTAGTTCAAATAGCTTCTTTACAATTGATTTTAAAAATTACAATTTTTTCTTAATTAAGTGTCCTATTATGATTTAATAATTTTAAATCCTATTATATCATTTAATATCAATCATCAAGAAAAAATAACTGCAGTTTTGTCCACAGAAAATGAACCACCTTGCTTAATAATGAGAGAACAATACTTTAGTACCTTTTGTTCAAAATTTAAGGGTTTCGTTTTCATATTTTCATGCAAATATGCAAAGAAGGCATTGAATGTTATCAATTTATTTCCTTTTTGAGAAGCACCTGATTCAGTATGTGTTACAACATCAGCAGGACATCAGTTTAGCCCTGCTGCAAAACCTTTCTCAAAGAGAAAAATTTTGTATTATTTCTTGCGACTACAACTTGACATCTGTATTTCATCTCCTTTACACACAGCAACAAAGAACAAATGGATTGAGTATTAGTGCTCTTACCTTTCTACTGACAATGCTACGCTGATATTCAGCTACTTCACGCAGGAGCTGTTGCGTCAGATTTTCTTTCTCTTCATCTAACCTGCTTTCATGTTCAAGCTGCTGGAATTCCAAATCTTCAAAGTGTTTGCTTTCTATGTCCAATAGATCAGCGTCCTTAAGCCAAAAAAAAAGAAGAAAAAAAAAAAAAAAGAAAAAAGAAAAAAGTGACATTTCATTCATTGACAACGGAGTAAACAGACTTACGTATAGGAAAAATATCACAGAAATACTGTTTTAGACTGTATTTCAGGCAACAGGTTCAGAAGCTCAATACTTTTAATTACCTACTGTCATAAGAGAACAAATAGGGCTAATTGCTATTTTAATGAAGCTCTCTCCGTTACTCCTAGTGTCCCCCCCACTGAAAATGACAGCTGTATTGTAAATGAGTTGTCTTTCAATGTTTACAGGAGGATGAAGCCTCTGTTGCATGGCAGCTAGGCTACAGTGCTACCAAAATGCAAATCAATTCCTTGAGGTTGCCACATGCCAAACTGATCCCAGCATCTGCTCATCAACCAAAAAAAAAAAACAAAAAAAAAAACAACCCAGGAAGTATCATCCAAGTTGATGAACTTGAGAACTGCATGCTGAACTAACTAAGCATGGCAATACACATTCAAACGAAGGAGCCTGGACACCACTTAGAATTTTCTCAAGTCTAGCCCAAGCCCTCCTACTGTTTTTCAGTAACAGACATACAAATAAGAGGAAAAACAAAGTGTAGCTGTATCCTATGTACACTGCCATCCCACGAGCAGTACTGTCCATATATGCAGGTTGTGCAGCCAGTGGCTGCATAAGGACCACTGAATTGCAGCAATCTCTCCCTATACAAAAACACAAATAAGAGCTGTCCTCACACACACAGACGCTAGTCAGTAGGTGTATTGCTTCACAAATGGCATCAAACCAATTGCATGCATTGCAATGGATGAATGCCAGATTTCTTTAAGAGGCTGAATGCTGCAAGAGACCCAAGAAATAAGAACGAATTTGCCTTTCACTTACAGAGGATGAGACAAAACTTTCAGTGCTTTTCAGCACAAGAACTGAGTAACAATCTTTCTTGCGAAATATCTGTGTATTCATAACATAAATCCCTGCTTCCAGATTTCTGAAGAAAAAAGAATTTTTAATAACCACAGTATTATTAAATATTAAAGCTCTCTAAAATAGAGACATTGTACATAATTTGATACAGGTTTTTATATATAACCTTAACAATTTTTACTGTAGAAAATTGCAAGCTCAGTCCTTTTCTCATTTCAACCTAAGGCAAAGAATAGTGAGTGACTGATGATGTGCACAGAAGTCTTCACAAAGGCTTTTAAAAACCAGCTTTCAATTCATCAAGCAAGATGCAAAAGCTCATGAATTCAAAAAACTATATAAAATATCAACATATTCTCATTATTTTCCAAAGATGTGCTTTTCACTTGAAGTAGATAACAGAGAGATCCAAAGTAAAGACATGGGCTACAAATGACAAGAAAGCAGTTGCTTCCAGTACAGAATCACCTCATTCACACCTGCCATCCACCTTCAGTTTTTAAAATAAATGGAAGGGCCTCGATGAGGTATGAAAATCAGGAAGTTCAGGCTACTTGGTAACAAATGAATTGTTACTTGGACAGAAGATGAGACAGATTCCAGAGAAGGCAACTGACAGCCAGAAGGCTGCATAGGATTTTAGAACAATTGTTCTCATTGTAGGTAATGACTTCCTGAGCGAAGAGGAGAGTACCTCCACTCCTGCCCCTTTTACTACAACAAACTTACATTAAAATACTGTAACTTAAAAAACTCTTAAGAAACCACAAACATGATGCTTCTATATTGGACTTTGAAATCACAGACTTCTCCAGCATTACTACTGCTTGTCGTGGCACTGGACAAAATTCAGTGGCAGAGTACCAAGTCCTTCCATCCAGAGTCCCCCAAAATCTGTAAAAATTAGATTTTTCTCTGAATAGTTACTTATTTCTTAGCAACCGACACTGTATTTTCAGAT
The DNA here is from genome assembly GCF_019238085.1 of Lagopus leucura. Lineage (NCBI taxonomy): Eukaryota > Metazoa > Chordata > Aves > Galliformes > Phasianidae > Lagopus > Lagopus leucura. Next base: position 90,472,549 of record NW_024962262.1, read on the forward strand.
CTTTGCAGCAATCTAGGCATCTAGTCTCATCCTCCATTTATGCATAATAAATACATATAAGTGCATAAATGCATTATGGAAATAAGTTTTACATAAGCCATCAGAAAGATTACTGCTTTCCCTGACTGCCTTCTAGAAACCCTCAGGTTTCATCAGGCTTTAATGAAGTGTTCCCCCTGTCCAGCACAAAAGGTGCATGTCTGTGACAGGCACTGGGAAGCAACCCACCAGTCAATAGTCTACACAGATGTTGTTAACTGCCTGCTTCCCATCTCAGCCCAAACTCCAGATCCACACCATGGTCAGATGCTACAAGGAAATACGCTTCTGGCAATAGAATACCACAACATACGGTCCCTCAAGTTTAAGTATTTAATTCTATACTCCCTATTCTTAGGGGAGATTTTTTTTTCTATTTTGGATAGAATGCTTATGAAAAAGTCCTAACTTTTCTCACCCTTGATATCACAATACTGTGCACTTCAGTGCAGTGAAAACTTCAGTGAAAACTTCTACTACTTCAAGCACAGCAGCCTCAGCTAACTCCCACTACAACTGGCATAGAATAATATGCAACAGAAACAATTTTGCATCAAACTGCACCCCACATTTCAAGTTTTGTCCCACTCTCAAATCCAAAATTGATATTAAGCCAGCCTGAGTGAAAAAAAAAAACAACAACCCAAAAACAAAACAAAACAAAACAAAAAAATCAAAGAATCATGGAATACCTTGAGTTGGAAGGGACCCATAAGGATCAAGTCCAATTCCTGATATATATAACAAAACAGATTTCTAGAAGCCTCTTGGTAGTCAATAGTGGAAAAGGATTTACTACCATCCCATAACTATAAGATTGCAATTTCTCTTGAATTAACACGTCAAGTAAGTCACTCACTCTGAAAGTAATATCTTTCCATAGAAATTACAACTGATACAAAGTGTACAAGAACACTATTTGACAGAGCAAACTCTTGGCTACAAAACACTATTTTTCAACAGAATCTCCACAATTATGCATTTTTGCTAGCGATCAATAAGAGACTGCACAACATGCTAGAAAAGTCTGCACAAGCAGAGGTGACTCGTTTCACAGCTGCTGCAATGGTGACCTTGCCAGGAAAATGATACCCATGTTACATCTTTGATTGGCCCAAACAGATGGAAGTCAGAAGGCGCCAAATTCAGACTACATGGTGCGTGTGGTAGGACAGTCCAGCCAAGACTGGTGATGCGCTCCACAGTCTTCCATTTGGGGCGTGATGTTATCATGTTGCAGGAGAAAGGCTGTCTTCTCAGGTTTGAGTTTGCAAGTTCAAGCCTTCAGCTTAGTCAGCACTACAACATAGCTGTCAAAGTTGATGGTCTGCCCAGGTTCCAGGAAATCCAGAAGCATCCAGAAGACTGAAAAGCTGTGCGGAGTAAAAGTATCTGGGGGTATTAGTCAACAGATGGCAGAACATTAGTCAGTTGTGTGTCAAGATGGCCATGAAGGCCAATGGCATCTTGGCGCGTATCAGAAATAGTGTTGCCAGCAGGAGCAGGAAGGTGATCATCTCTCTGTACTTGGTACTGGTGAGGCCACCTTGAGTACTATGTTCAGTTTTGGGCCCCTCAGTACAAGACACTGAGGCCCTAGAGAAAGTGTCCAGAGAAAGGCAGCAAAGTTGATGAAGGGTCTGGAGCACAAGTCTTATAGGGAGTGGCTGAGGGAACTGGGATTGTTTGGTTTGGAGGAGACTCGGGAAGAGACTTTATTGTTCTCTAAAACTCCCTGAAAGGAGGTTGTGGTGAAGTGGTGGTTGATCTCTTCTCCCAGGCAACAGCAACAGGACAAGACAGAATGGCTTTGAGTTGCGTCAGTGGAGGGTTAGGTTGGATATCAGGAAAAGCTCTTATCTGAGAGAATGGTGAGGCATTGGAACAAGCTGCCCAGGGAAAAGAGCAGAAGTGGCACTTAAGGACATTGTTTAGTGGGCATGGTCGTGACTAAATATTGGACTAGGTGATCTAGCAGTCTTTTCTAACCTTAACGATTCCATGATTCTTATCACAAAAAGACAGTGCACATCATTTTACCTACTGAGGGCTTCATCTTGAACTTTTTCACATGCCACAACTTCACCGGCTGCCAACTTGACTCCTACTCATAGTGATAACACCAGATCTCATCATCTCATCACCAGTAATGATGTAATCCAGGAAACTGTCACATTCAGCCTTGTATTCATTCAGTAGGTCCTGACAAGCTCATATACACCTCTTTCTGTTCCTGTGTGAGCATTTAAAGTTATTTCCAGTATTCCAGTGTTGCTACCATTTCCAACATTTTGAAGCCCATATTCAATTCCATACATAGTTCCTTGGTTGTAATCTGCCAATTCAAGCAGATGAACTGACAAAGATGCTGTTCATTTTGTATGTGACAGCTGTGCATGGACATCTGGAACATGGCTTGTCCTTCACACTACTGTTGCCACTGCTGAAACACACCACCCACTGCCTCACTGTGTTACACCCACTTTTGGTCTCCAGAAGTACTAAGCAAGTGCAGATGAACATCAATGGTTGCAATTTTTTCCACACTGAGGAATTCAGTGACACACCTTTCTTCACCCACATTTCCATGTCAGGTGTTGTTTTGCCAGAGTGCCCCTCTGCTGCCATCTGTTGCACAGCAACAACATGAGAGGGAGTATTTATGGGAAGGTTCAACTTCTGCTATACCACCAATATCCATCTCTGACATCATGGGCCAATATAATAAAAGAGGAAGCATTACTTTCTGAGCAGCCCTCATAAATGACTGCACAGGAAAGGATTTCCTTTAAAACTTATGAGTTACTCTCTAAGGTTTCTTTTTCATTTGCTTTTTTTTGTTGGTTTTTTTTTTTGTTTGTTTTTGTTTTTAAACATAACATTAAAAAATCCTTATATGTCTCAAAGGCAGTAAACAAACAGTTACTACAGAAGAATTTAAACTTGTGTTTTCTGAAGTTGGACTTCTTTACTTCAGGCTCCTTGAAAAACAAAACAAAATTCTACAAATAAAACAATCTAATTATTATACATTTTTTTTAAAAGTGTTGAGAATATTTTCTATAAAACAAAAGATTTTTTATGGTCACTGCTATGAAAAATCTTATTACTGGTACAAAAACGCTCAGCTCAGAAAAGAAAAATAAAAACCAAAAGTTTCATTTTCAGATGTTATCTTGAACTCACAATATTGAAGCTTTGGATTGAAGCTCCCCCTGTTATATATATAGTTTGTGTATATATATCTATATATCTATATATCTATATATCTATATATCTATATAT
>NW_024962262.1:90475882-90590787 GCF_019238085.1 Lagopus leucura
TATATATCTATATATCTATATATCTATATATCTATATATCTATATATATATATACATATACCAACTATATATGCTGCATAATCTATTTAATATTGATACTCAAATCTTCCACAGAAAATAAATGTACCTTAACTGACAATACTGTAGCTTTTTCTGTTGCAAATATAATAAAGCCAAGTTGCAAGTAGACCATACAAAGATTAAAAGAAAAAAAATAACAACAAATGTGAAACTGATGAAAATGTAGGAAAAATAAAACCATTAAAATAAGTGATATAATCTTCACAATGATAAATTCAAAGTACAGTTTGGCCCAACAGCTAACTTATGTACTGAAGAAAAGATGTTATCCATGGTGTGAGACAGCAATTTAGAGCAATGCAAAGGAAGAGTACATAACACAAAATTAAACAATATTGCTAGTAAAGCGTTAAAATGGTTCATCTTGCTAGCCAATGTTCAATATCATCTGGGTGAGCAGAATAAACGAGCAATGCTCAATTACCCATCTAAACATCACCATTCCAAGACTCCATGCAATCCAGCAGGCTTCAGGTGCTAATTACAGGTAAGTAGCCCAAAGCTTTAGAAACATTCAACACGGAATGCTTTCTAATCCACCCATTTGCACTCTATTTGGTTGCCACTATTCAAAATATTTATTGCAAGCATTCTACAAAAAGGAAACTCTGGTGCAAATATCTTCAGGCAACTCATAGGATACCTGAAGCGGAATATGTTAGACTTAACTCTAAAATCAACAACAAAAAAGTTAATCTTGAAACTCACTACTGACCCTCTTCAGCTGCTGCTGTAACTGTTCCCTCATGGACTCAGGGCAATTATCAAGCTGCGTCTTCTGCTCGGAGTAAAGCTCCTGAAGCCTCTCTAGTTTTTCCCTCTCAGCATCAAGTTTTAATTTTTCCTGAAGCATGAACCAGAAAATAAACAGAATTACCTTCAAACTGAAGCAGTTGTTAGTGATTATGACAGTGTGTGGCAAAAACTTAACGAACAGTTGAAGCATGTAGGTCAATGACAGAAATTGCTTGTTAGTTGAAATACAATCATGGGATGCAAAATGATAGAAACAAAACAAAACATTAATAATTTTAGTAGGGTAATTAATTCTCTCCCTCATCACTGCACTTTGTCCCCACATGTGGATGATGCCTTAATGCCCGCTGTTCAAATGCTTGTCTCACCTAATGAAAAAAAAAATGGAAATGATATCCATGTTAGTCAGGTAACACATGAAGGAGAGAGAAAGCAGCAGCTTTTAGAAAGCAAAATGGATGGAAAATGACTGTACTCTAGCAGTGAGCAGAAAATGGCTTTTCCCAAGAAAATGAATCACATGTTTGCATGCTTCTGGACAGATAAGTACCTTTAGCAAGCAGTGAAAACACAGAATGAGACAGAGCTTTATAAAGAAATAACTCTGGGACAGGAAATCCTGTCGCAACAGAAACACCAAATGATTTAACAAATAAATTCATTTGCTTCAGGATACAGGAACTGTAACCATTTCTTGGAATCAAAGGCGACGCTCTGTCTTCCTGGTCTCTGTAACTAGCTCAGCTTTATTCTTGTTCCACTAGAGCAGCAGCACTCAACATACTGCTTATTACTGTCAAAAGCCTCTACCCTTTCAACCTTCAATCAAAGGCTACTTGTTTTGTGTGCAGCACTACTTTCAAGACTGATTGCAAATCATTTCAAATCACCTTGTAGATTATTTGTCTATGGACTCAGACTCAGGAACCCATAAATTGGAGTTTAGAGAATTCTTTCAGTGTCTTTTACTTGCATGTACCGTGGCTAGCACAGCAGGTACATTTTCTTCAAGAGAGTAATTATTAACTTGAAAAAACAAATTGCCTGATATGCCAGAAAAACTGAAGGTATCAGTAAGTCTCTGGAGACCACTCTCTACTTCCTCCAAGAGTCACACTGGTACAGCTCCCTTTATCTACTTTTTGTTCTGTAGCTATGCATCTCTTCTCAGTTGGTTTTTCTAACTCTCTCCAATACTCTACAGCTCAGAATCAGCCCAAGCATTCCAGCTGCTTCTTCTGGATGCTCCAAGAACAGTTCAAGTCTGCCACAGCATCCACTCACTTCCCTCTTTCAGTCCCAACCATTATTAAAGTCAAACATGTGTCTCAGCAGGTGCAACATGCTCAGCTTTGCAGCACCCTTATGACACATGCAAAAGAAAATTACTTTTGTATGTAGAACTTGTCATTTCAAACTGTGAAATGGGCCTTCTCCAAAATCTCCCCTTTGTTGACAAAGTTGTCAAACTCTCCCACACAGTGCACAACAACAAATTCACAATAGCTCCCTGCTTTCTTTACAGTTGTATCTCTAAATATGAGTGGGATCATTGGCTGGGATTTTTTTTCCCTAGTATTTAAAAATAACACGAGGAAAGAAACATTCAATCTCAAGGTGAATCAAATTTCCAGCTCTGCTGTTTCCATTCACACGTGCAGTTTCTCAGCACACATAATTAGATGAAGAAAGTGGTGAACACAACAGTTGGTTGGTATTTTTCTTAAGCTTGTAGAAGTGAGCAACTGGGCCAGCATATTCAATTACCTGCACTTCCTTGACTACTTTCTGTCTTGCAGCAGCATAAGCAAGGCTCAGAAACACAGAGGATGAAATGTGCAAGGGGCAACATGAGGGAAAAGCACGCAACTCTTGAGATGTCACCTCCAGACCTCTGTCGCTATGGAACCACATTTGCTGAATCATCCTTCCTTCACTGCATAAAGAATCTTGAATAAATCAGTAGTTCCCCTCCTCACAAACCTTGCTGTTCAACCTACAGTCTGCCACATTGCTAGGCAAGTATAAAGAGGAAGATGGAAACAAATCTAAAGCTGCAAGGACTTCTGTGACCTTGCATACAGTACTGCTCATCTGAGGCTATTAATAGCTCCCTACATGTCTATGTGCTGCAAGAAGCACACTCACTTGTTAAGAACCAAATCAAACTTTGTGTGTGAAGAGACATCATCAGCAAGAATAAAACTCACTGAGAATCATGCCAGAGATACTATTACTTCCTCAAGAAATTAGGAATGTATTCCTTTGAGATTGAAAGTGATCCTCATTTGTCCTATATATAGCATAGGAAGTGCTCACATCCCACCAAACTGTCTCCCTCCAAATTGTGCAGTCTTACAGGAAATATCACTTTCAGCAGTGAGAGGCACTACACGTTTTGCAGCTGTGAGGTTCAGTTCATCAACATCTCTAATTTTGCATTGGTAAAGATAATTCAATTCACAAAAGTAGTTTAATAAATAAACGAACAATCAGACTGTTCTTTTCATTCAGACTGCAGATCCAGGTGAGCTCCTTTAGGAGGAAAATGATCAAGGACTGTAAGCTAAGTGCAGGACACAGGTGAGGCAGACCACTGGGTACCATGTGCTCAAGACTAGCCAGGGCACAGCTGTGAATAGAGCCCACATGCTTAAGCTGCACATCCTCACCTCAGCCACACAGACTTGTGCTCATTAGACATTTTCCTGCAGACAACTGCCTCTCATCCCCAGTGCCCACCTCAGAGCCACACTATCCATAGTCTGAATTGTTGCCACTCTCTTTCTACAGAAGAGAAATAGAGCTCACTAAAACACAGCACTTGGTCTTAGCTAGCTACCCAGCCCATGCTATGTGCTGCCTCGTCTTACAGGTTACATGAACTTGGGATCAACCAAGACAGACAACAGGAGTGACTGGTGTTTTGATGATGTTGGGGCACAGCTTGGATCAGTTTTGAAAGGTATCTGAATACCATGAAGGACAGCAGCAGAAAGAAGTGAGCTGTAATGTTGTCATCCCCTAAAAGCAGACAAGATGGTAGCAAAGCACCCATGCTATAACACAGAGGTTATACAGGTCACAAAAGGAATTTATAGCTAGCAGAACTGATTTTACGGGCAAAATGGAGAGAACAAAGAACATATATTCAGCACACATAAAACATATCACTAATAACCATAGAATCACAGAACCATTAAGGGTAGAAAAGACCACTAAGATCATTTAGTCCAACTGCCAACCTATTGCCACCACGCTCACTAACCCATGTTCCTCAGTGCCTCACTTACACAGTTTTTGAGCAGCTCCAATGATGGTGACTCCACCACCTCCCTGGGCAGCCTGTGCCAATGCCTCATCACTTTTTCAGAGGAAAAATACATTTTTTTTTAATATCCAATCTGAACCTCCCTAGGTGCAACTTAAGGCCATTACCTCCATTTACCTGGGATAAGAGGTGATTAGATTAAAGACAATCATAGCTTCTGTAAGAATGGGAACAAAAGAAGGAAAAGAGAGATTAATTGCTTATGTGTTATCTCCTGCAGTTAAGGATGCCCTATGTCAGATCAACACTGCTACTAGCTCACCATGAAATGGACAGTATGGCTGAGTGAATAGGGGTCATTCTACAGCCTGAAAGAAAGATGAACTGTAAAGAAATCCCATTCCATTCAGCAGGCTCTCCTAGTCAAAATTCTCCCTCTAAAGCACTCCAGGATTATCCTCATTTCAACTCACCTGCAACTCATCATGTTGAAAGGTAGCAAGGTCTTATTACCCACATCAAGCTTCACATGCACGATCTGTCTCTCAGTATGGAGCAGGCTAGTCTCACAGCTCTCACAGGTTTCTCAGAGTAAGGAGAAACGTATGTAGCTGTTTGTTCCGAACAGCATCTCCATTTCATTTCCATGTTCTCACCTCCAGTCAAATTTCCTTCTTTTACACTCCAAAAGAACATTCCACCCTACTTCCCCAAGACTACAGAAAACAGAAGGACTGCATATGCTGGAAGTGTAGGAGGAAAACAGACAAGAGAAATAATTCCTTTACAATTGGATGTAGTGTCAAATTACAAAGTTTTTCAATTCAGTAGAACATTTTCAGGAAGAAGCAAGAAAATTAACCATTATCAACTCACTGATAAAACTGGTCTACACCTTGCTGTGAATTAAGAAAATAGTCTACTCCCTAACAAGCTAGGAAACATTGTATGTGCTGAAAGAAGCAAATGTTGGAGGAAGTATTAAATCTGAACTCTTACAAAACTGAATGCATTTCCAGCACAGTGGCTGGATTAAAAAATAAAAATAGAAATCAGACCACACATATGTCTCATTAAAAAAATATTGTTGAAATTAAGCAGATTCTCCTGTAAACATGCACACATTCCTCTTTATTTTCAAACAACTCTTTACTGCACTCTTTGGCCTCTTTCAGGAGAGAAAGAAAAAGCTTGTCATGATTTGGTCTCTAAATCTCTATGGATTCCATGAAGGAAACCATTAAAGGACCAAAAAAAAAAAAAAAAGTATGCCAGGCCTATGAAAAGGAGCATAATGTGATAGAAGAAGGTATTTCACAATAGTTATTGTTACTGTACAAGAAGTAACTGGTACAAGAAGGATGTGGAACTCTTGGAGCAGGTTCAGAGGAGGGCCACTAAGATGATCAGAAGGCTGGAGCACCTCTCCTATGAGGAAAGGTTGAGGGAACTGGCTTTGTTTAGCTTGGAAAAGAGAAGATTCCGGGGAGACCTCATTGTGGCCTTCCAATACTTGAAGGGAGCTTATAAACAGGAGGGGGAATGGCTGTTTACAAGGAGGGGAGTGAAAGGACAAGGGGGAACGGTCTTAAACTGGGACAGGGGATATTTAGGTTAGATATTAGGAGAAAGTTTTTCCCACAGAGGGTGGTGATGCCTTGGAACATGCTGTCCAAGGAGGCTGTGGATGCCCCATCCCTGGAGGCATTCAAGGCCAGGCTGGATGTGGCTCTGGGCAGCCTGGTCTGCTGGTTGGTGACCCTGCACATACCAAGGGGGTTGAAACTGGATGATCTTTGTGGTCCTTTTCAACCCAGGCCATTCTATGATTCTATGATTTTATGTCTCTCTCGTGACTGTTTTTAAAGAGAACATGGGAGTTCAGATTTTTCTCCTTGATTCTCATAATCATCTTTTTCCTTATTATTGTCTTCTCTACAGGATATCTTTAAGTTGGTATCCAGAGGATGCAAGTATTCCTCAGAATACTTAATTGTATGTCTTGACTTAAGGAGGTTAATAATCATAGAATCATAAAGAATCATAGAATCATAGAATGGCCTGAGCTGAAAAAGACCATAATGATCATCTAGTTTCAACCAATGTTGTAGAGAAGATAACTCAACTGTTTAAAAACATTGCTTACATCTAGTTGAACTAGAATCTGACCAGGAATGATCTAAAACACTATGCTATGGCATCCACATTTGTCAGAGTCATAATGCTAAAAAACAGTAGGGAGAACTATGAATCCAGAAGAAAAAGAAATCGTAAGAGATGGCTTGTATCTTTGATTGCTGCAGTCTCCTTTCGCATGAATTATTAGAGAGATGTTCTTTCCTTGGCTCCATTCATCTTTACAGAACTAGTTCAGCAAAGAGAGTGAGCTTCAAATGCTTTGGCACGTCTGGGATATTCTGCTGATCACTAAAAAACATTTCCACGAAAGCACGTAGACAAAATCTCACGTATTCCAAAAGAAGATGAGTTACCCATTGCCAGCTGCTCCTGATTTCTGCTCTTGAAAAGGAAACCCTGGGTGATAAAGGAGTTCCAGAGTATGTACTTCCACCACGACACAAAGCAAAGGTCCTCTGGAAGCAAAGGAATAACCTCCCTCTTGTAAAATGCAGTCTAAACCTAGATAATTGTTTTGAAACTCACTGCCAAAAGTCCCATTTAACTATGATTACCTCCCACAGCACTTCTGCTGAATTCATTAATCATTTTCACTTATCCCTGTTTATTCATTAATCCATTCCTTCTTCCGACAGCTACGTTGTTATTTTCATGCTCTTACTTTGAGATAAAAGGCATGGCAAATCATTAAGTAACCTTCTCCACATATGCTAGACTGCACATTCAAAATGTAATTTGGATTAGGGGAGCACAGTATGAGAAGAAAAAAAAGTATTTTGCAATCTGGATAACATCGTGTCAAGCAAATAAAATTTTCTCCAACTTCCTTGTAAATACATATGAATTTGAAGAAGTCGCATGAGCCAAAGAGACAGCACAAGAAAGTTGTGACTGGGAATAGCACCACAGTTCCACCCTGTTATTGAACTGGGAACAACAGCATCATTATTGTACACCTTCAGTACAGCAATACGACATTACAGAGGGCCAAGGTTTGACGGAAGGCACTAAAGGAGACTGGCTGACAGGCCTATCTGCTTCTGAGGACTGTCCATTTCCATTCTCTCCAAAGCAGGCAGGGTTCAAAAACACTGTCAATATCTGTAGCAAAGCTCTTTTCCAGAGAGTTTCAAGTTGTGCGCGTCAAATTGTGTTAGTAGTGACTTATCAGGATTGTTCCTGTGTAACTGGAGCCTGTAACCAATAGCCTAGATGCTACTATTCAAATACGTAGTTGGTCATCATCTTCTGTGGAAGAAAGAAGAAAGGTATGCTCGGGAAGTATGACCACAGAGGCATAGCTGAACCTCCTTCCATATGCTACCAGGATTTCTAGCACAGCTGAGAGCTCAGACAGTAGAAGGCATAGGCCATGCCCAATCCCCAGCCCTGAAAGCAGCTATCCCTGCCAGGAGAAGTGAGTACTCCCAGCACTTGCATCGTGCACAGTCACACCACTACCAGAGCAATGCTAATTCCTGCAGTGGCGTTGAAAGGCTCTGTCTTTTTCTTTGCAAAATGGAACTGCTCATAGCTCTTTCTAAAACCTAACTAAATTGACACAAATTGCTTTTCTCCTTTGCTTTGCTTTGAAACTCACCACAGGACGTTCGCTACATCATCTTCCTCATCACTAACTCATTCATTCTTTCTCACTGTTAGTCCTGCCATGTGTTCACGTAGGGCTAAACACTTGGCTTTCAATAAGATGAAAATGCAACATACCATGTTAACATAAACACAATTGCAAAGATGCAGGGACACAAGACATTGTACCACAGCAAAGAGCTCAGCACCACAGCCAGGAACTGAACTCACAAGTCTCCTTCCCTTCTGTCTGTAAGTACGTTTTCCACCTGATGCACCTGCATAGCAAGCACTTCCCTGTTTTCAGAGGCTAGAAATTTCCTTCTAAACTGAGGCTTTAAGACTGTGTAAAGTTTAAGACACAGTAAAGACTGTGTTCTCATCTCATCTCATGCAAAAACCATGAAAATAGTCACAGACTCAGGTAGAAAGTAATACAAAAACTTCCACCCATGCTCTATTTCAAGAACATAACACGGCCCAATAATTAGGTTGTATATCATGATCTCCCTTTTTAAGAATTTCACAAGATTTTCAAACAGGTGCATCAGTAAGGATGAAATGCAATCAGGCAAGGGTTTCCTGTCAAACAGGTGCTGAGATCAGTGACAAATTCCAGGAGATACTCAAGGCATTCCAGAAACAAGTGCCATCATGCCCAGCACTAATGCCTCAGCATCATTTCAAGAATGAAATCAACTATCTATTTCACCTCAAGAAGGCACCCCACAGCAAATTCAGATGTCAGTCCCCTGCCCTAACAAAAATGTAACTGCTGTCTGAATGAATGGACCCAACAACTTCTTGCTACAATACACCATCAACACCAAACTACCTGTATTATTACAAGTAAAACATAAAGGCAACTGCAGAAAACTGTTACCACTGTACAGATACTAGAGCACTTGCTCTTCCAACAAACAATGCAGAAGTAACATCAAAAGAGTGGCAATTATCAGCCAGAAGCTGAGCCTTCATTCTGTTAAGGAGGTCATCTGTTTTCCAATTTATACACAATGTATTGCCTAGTGCTTCTACCTAAGCACCACTTTCCTAGTGGAGTCTGGTCCTATACTACTGAAAAAACCAAGATTTTTCCTACTGTGGACAAGATCTGAAGGGGCAGCAACCTTAAACATACAGACACACAAATCAAGCTTTAAAAAATACTGTTCTCTAAAACCAGCCTGAACTGTTAATTGACATGGTGAGTGCTGGCTGTTTCACTGGTTAACACTAATTTTTCCAGAACACTTTCATGTGTTTTGCTTAAGATTTTTTTTTTTTACACTTTCACTTATATTTCTCCAAAAGTACTTCCAGTATTAACTGAGCCAAGGCTCTAAACCTACTGCAATCACTCACACCTGTTTTGTTTTGTTGTTTTTTTTAAACAGCACGTGAGAAAAGATTACTAAAATAGAGTAACTTCACCAGTATGCTCTGTACTAAGGAAAAAAAATATTTTGAATGAATTTGCTTTCTCCAGGCTGCTTTCCATGATTGTTTGTCTGAAATTTTAAGTTAGACTTAGTACTGTGATTTTCTTCTTCTAATACACTAATGCAAGGATATTATCTGTTACATATTTGATTACATGGAAATGTAAACAACATGCAGGATTTAAAATAATTTCCATGAGTTTTGTTGAACTTTGAATCTACCAGAGAACAAATAAAAAAGCCAAAAGATCTTTTGAACTGTTATTTGTTACCAGTGAAACCAAGCTCGGTCTGCAAAAGGATATTGCTATACCTGCTTGCATCACCCAACCTGCTTTTACCAACTTTAAATTCCTCTTGATAAAAAGGAGTAAAAAAAAAAAACAAAAACCAACAACTATGAAACATGTTCCACAGACAGCTCAAAATGTGACAATGCTGAAAGCTGAAGAATCACTGAGGACTATTTGAGAACAAGGCAGGAAAGCTTGTGAAAATTTAAGCTTGAATTGGATGTGTGCTGTCACTTTGCAGAGTAAAGAGGTGGGAGCACCATTCTCAAACATAGGTTTACTGAGAGCAGATGCAAAACAATGTTCAGGCTCATGACAGCATCAACAGACACTGAAGACAGCAAACGCAAAATAAAACAATGCATGCTGTAAGGCTTGAATTAAATGGGAAGTGCAAGAAAGCTAAAAATGCATGGCTTGTCTAAACACAAGCAAATAATGCAGAAGACTTTCAGATATTTCTAGAAAGTGAAAGGAGGGGAGAGACTAGCTGGAGTACTTTCACAGTGACAGGCTTAAATTATGAGGCAGAGGATGAAATTTAAAAAGGAACCATTACTGGCTGAAAGCCCTGGAAAAACTTCCTGACCTTGAGATATTATTGGCTGTGGCACATCCCCTGCGGAGAAAGGAACTGCTGGCCTGGATTGCCAGCAGAGAGCGTGCTGGAGTTGATGAGTTCCCTCTGGTTGGAGCTTTTTCCCTTTCTGTACTTAAATCACACTGCTATCCTTTTTGCTAACAGTTATCTATTTGAGAGCAATTAAGAATCTGACTCTAGAGGAGAACCAAGTAATTCCTTTTACTTAATCTCAGATAGAATTATTCCACAGTACTAAAACTGTTAGTCAACAAATAAAATGAACCAATATAATTACTTTAAGACTATGTATTTTACAGATGCTTTCATGAATCAAACTATATACTACTCTAGATTCAACCACCTTCTGAAACTGCAACCTCTTTTCATACCACTCCTTTGCTGAGAAACAATTAAAAAAAAAAAAGAAAAAACAACCTCAAAATTTATAACATATAACAGAAGGCTGCAGAACAGTTCAATTAATGCTGTTCTTTTAAACACCAGGTAACTCAAGTCCAAGCCTTCTATGGATTTTTTATTAATGAACAATATCTTCAGAGTAGGTCAGGTCTCCTTACTTAAGCATACTTTGTTCTGCCAGTTGAGTATATTTTGGGAAACAAGACTGTTAGATATATTGGCCACAATTACTTTTCCTTCCACATGTATCAAATAAATTTACTTAATGCATCTACTTCATAAAATAGCTTCCACCAATATGTTAATTGTGTAAATGCATTTTGAAGATTAATAGGAACAGAGCACGCAGCTAGCTAAGATAACTTGATTACCTTTGCCTTTTCACCAATAACATTCCTCTCCAGCTCAGCTATTTTTCTGTTTAGATGATCCAGTATTTCCTTCTCTTTCAGCAGCTCTGTTGTTTCAGATTTCTGTTCTCCATCCAAAAGGGCACATTCCATATCCAACTAGGAACACAAAACATTTTTCAGAGCAGTCCAAATTAAGAAGAAATCTTGATACACATTATTTTCTGGGGGAAGGGCAGTGAGTTGTTCATAATTCTCAACAGAGAAACATTTTTAAAAGGAAAAAAAAAAGTCAATGTTACATCCATAAAGTTAAAAAGAGATCATAAAACTGAGAAAAAGTAAAACCGAAACATAAAATACTGCAAAATAAAGTCCAAACCAACTTTACTCTGAAGATTTTTTTTTCTAACTCTTCTCCGTGCTTCCTCCTGTTGTGACACTACACCAAGTATCCGTGCCCAGGCTCTGTAGGAAACCCATTCAGAACAGCTGTTTCTTTCCTGTCGCTGATAACTGGAGTGAGCACAGCCCAAATGCCTGATCAGCTAAGTCTGCAACTGTGAGATTCCAGAAGCCGAGAGATGGCCATATAACTTTGCCACCATAAAGACAAGGATGTTTAATAGGAAGTTACCTAATTTCCTTTCTCTTTCAAGGGTCACATGAGATACACTATAAAACACTCAAGTGACACGAGGTATTTAGATCAATCCGAGTGACCATTCAGCAAGAAGATTGTTCTAATTCCGCTTATGAGTATTATGGTTACAGTTGGAAAAGGCTAATCTGAGCATCACAACCATCCCTCTGCTTGGAAATAAATAACCCTCGCAGTAGGAGACTACCAGGTTCATGATTCTGTGCCTAATTCTAGTGAAAAGGCACAGAATACATTCATGAACTCCCTGTGTACTTGCTCAACCTATCTATGCTATGTAGATATATGAAACAAGCAAGACATTTAAAACTGAAACGTATGTCATACCTCTCTTGAGGATTCATCCATCTGGTCATTTAAATCTTTGATCTTCTGTTCAAGTTCTTCCAAGTTATTTAATATTACTATGCGCTCCTCTTCTAGTCGAGTGAGCTCCTGTCCTCTTTGATCATCACTTGTGCATTCTGGTATCTGCAGTTGCAATTACAAAAGGTTTATTAAAAAGAGGTTAAATATTGTGTTCCCTTTTCCCCTCTAATATTGTGACCATTTTAAATAAGTACTACGTGCTGGTTTTGAAGGTGGTACGTATTTCATTCCTACTATATTACTACCTCTATATTTAGAAAGCATACAAGAGAAACAAACATGATACTTTGCTTCCGAGCACTAGAATTAAATACCATACTGAACAGTAAATACTACTCATACAATACAATTATTAAAATCTGACCCTTGAGAATACTTTACCTGCTGTGCTATCTAGACTGTAAAAATCCAATTTTTCTTTTAAAAATAATAAAGCAAATAGATGATAATGGTTTTTATGCAGAGATCAACTGTTCATGTAATAAAATCCACAATGTAGAATAGCAAGCACATTTCTACAAGCAGCCAGTAAGATTGGTATCTTCTGTAAAACAGGACAAAGCTCAGCCCTGCCTGCCTGGTTGACCATCAGGAGGCAATACCTTTAACATAGCTTTTTTCATTGTCATTTAATTACCAAACAACTGTGCCAAGAATTAAAAAGCATTATTAAAAAAAAATACTTGTGATCTCATTAGAGCAGCAAAGGTTAGATCAAAGAGTATTGAGTTTCAAACATATTCTTCATGTTCACCTGATCCCAGGGGCACACGATCAAATTACTTTTGTAAGCTGCTCACTTGTTGTCGCCAACCCAAATGAGAAGTGGGCTGTGCACAGAGCTTTGCATTAACCACTGGATTACACAGCCATGCTCTAACGAGGCTCAAGTCAGCTCCTGAATGGCTGTTCTGAGAGCAGGCATGGACAAATCATTATGGGCAGATCTGATCTCGATATTTTGAAACAATGAGCTGTGTTTCATTAATGCAGTTGCTCATTTGTTGCTTTTCTCGGGGCTTAGCAGAGCACCCTTTACAATGAATGAAAGGTATTCCTTGATTAGCATTAGTAATCCTAGCAGGAAAGCCACTTTTTGTCCAGCATCCTGCTTGGGTAATGCTGACATAATGTCTTCAATTTCAACTTCCTAAAAAGGATTTAAAATAGGATTTCTGACCTGCAGGAAGAAACAAATGGGGAAGAAAGGCAAGACCACAGTAACTTGTAATTTAAATGTCTCACTACCTTTTGTACATGGAAAGACCTAGCAAGACTAAGTAAAACCTTGATGTCATGTTTGTTTAACATTTAACAATAAACTCTTCACTCTAATTACTGGATATACCTATTTAGGATGTTAACAAACCATCTCTCCCCAAAACCAGCTGCACTGCTCATCTGGCACAGCAGAGCCCAGGCACTGATCCAAAAGGGAGGAAAGGCCATTTCCCACCCTGGATTAAGCTCCTGCTCTTCTAGCTGTAGGAAATTACTAGAAACACTGTTAGCTCATTTTTTAAAGGACAACTCCCCTTCAATAACAGAACATCAAGATGAAGCAGACGAGAAAGAAGCTCCATCTCAGCAAGCGTAGGAGATGCGTTTGAGTGCCAGGAGGCAGGCTGCCACTGCACGCCTCATGAGAGGCAGCAGCTGATGTGACAAGTGGCTCAGCTCCAGCCCAGGGACAGCCGACAGGCCAGCAAACACAGCCCACGCGATTCCTCCTCACCTCCTCTGCAACTGGTTTACCAATGAGAAAGTAGCCTCCTCTTTCAGGAAACGGGAGCCTCAGTCTAGGACAGCTTGGTAGCACTTCCCTTCTCCTTCCTCCATCTCAGCACAACTCTAAGTAGGAATCCGGAAACCTTGCTTGTTTAAGTAGCTTTAACTTGTTCAGACAAATCATTCTCCCCTAGAAATTCCTTACAGTCTTCTCAAGCCCTACATCCTCCAGAAAAAAAACTTCCAGCACCAACAGCTTTCATAGAAAATGAAATTATCTGCTGCTGGGTTCTAAGTTATACGAGCTCTGAAATAAATTCTTGTACCTAAACCATCCCAGTTAGGACCTGTGCTGTGAAATCTGACTTCCAGAGGAGGACTTCATGCCATCAAGCAGACTATTCTATGCCTTCCTACCCAGCATTACCTTTGGTGTGATGCTTAGATACGAAGACTCAGTGGAATCCTTCAGGAAGCCAGGGGTAGCTAATGATGAAGGCTTCACGTTTTCATTGAAGTGCTCATCGGCTCTCAGCCCCCGGGAGGAAAGGAAAGAAGCAGTGCTGCGACTGTGGTTACTTTGCTCGGAGAAATCCGAATCACTTGCAGACGACTTCAAGTGGTTTCTAAATCTCGTTTCTAGATTCATCTGCGAGTCTTCAAATACTGAGTCCTCATCTGATAGCTGCAGCTTTTCAAGTTCTTTGTTAATTTTCTGAACATCAGCAACTGTTGTAGTTGCAGCAGGGTCACTGTCAGACTTGGAGTATTCTGCACACAGATTGAGGATCGTCTCCAGCCGCTGTCGTTCCTAGTTTAGGAAAAGATAAAAGCCCTAAGCTTCACATGTGAGCCAAAGTAAAGATGAAGTCAGAAGAACACGCTGCTTGTTTTCACAGTTACTGATTTCAAGTCATCCAATTTCAAGTATGCCTTTAGCTCTCAGAGACAGTGAACAGATCTACATAAATAAACTGCTGTGTAGGACACAAAGTTAATAGACAGGAAAACCAAATCAAACCCAACATGGAATAAAACTCTAAAATAAAGTACATTTCACAGAAATTAACACTTACTTAAGTTAGGGCATCCTTACACCTACTTCTCTTTCCAATGAAGAAAATTAATGTTCATTCTGATTGCTGTAACCACACCCAATTTGTACGTATATGTGCCCAGTAAGCTCACTGTATAAAGCACTAATTACTCTGTTTTTCACTTACGCTAACCACCTACAAAGCTGCAAAATATGCACAGATTTTCCATGAACTCATTAATTCCTGACTTTTTTGGATTTTCTGTGAACTCTGATTCTCTTTTCTGAGGGAGAATTAGTCCACATTTCGAAGCACACAGTTCAGGGAGCATCACATCTAAAATAGAACATACTTCAAACACACAGAAATTGGGTGGATTTTTATTTATCAGTTAACTCAAACTCTATATGGTTTCAGATTAACTAGTTTGACCTGACGTGCTTCAAGATGCTTTGGATGCTTAATTCCTGGAAGACTTCTAGATATCTGTAATACTTTATAAAAGCATCAGAAAGTTGCTTTATTTTACTAATGCATAGCCTCCCATAACTTCTATTTCAGATGAAAGCGTTTGACCTTCTCATTTTTAAGAGGTGATGCTTTTATATTGTTCCACCGCTAGAAGAAAATTACATAAACAAAAAAATTGCTTACCATAGATCTATTGAAAATTCTGCTGGGAAAAAAAAAAAGAAATGAACAAACAAGTAAAAAACACCACTGTGAAAGCTTCACATTTGGCATTAATACCTGCACTAATGATCCCATTTCTTACTTACAAGAATTTTTTTTTCTTTTTTCAATCTTATTTAAAAAGAAAGCCAAAACACTGAACCCCTCAGCTCCATCCCCAGAAAGTAATGCAACACATTCAGTTTCCAAACTCCACCCAACATTACATTTGCAAAGCAGCTATTCCTTGTGGTCATAACATCCTACATGCAGCAGCAAGTGAGAGAACATGAGCTAAGCAGAGCTCTGAGGGCACTGCATTGCTTCTGCTCTCCCTGAAGCAAGCCACTGGAATTTTACGACAATTAAACTCTGGTTTACAAGCACCCTGCTTTTCATATAGTCACCATGCTAAGCAGTTACAGGCACTACGCGCTCATATCCCCCCACACTGCTCACATGAACTGCAGAGCTGCGTTTCCACCCTTCATAAAGCACCAAAGCCCATTCAAAGCCCTACCCAACCCAGACCTCTGGGCAGCCTGCTCCCACGTCTCCTTAGCAGGTTTCTTGTCCCTTCCAAAGTGGCAGCAGGGCTGAGCTGTCCAACACGCCGAGCTCTGGGCAGTGACCACCGGCTCGGATTTTCCACCAAATGGGTTCAACAGCTTCTGCAGTTGTCCTTCAAACCCAAGCATCCAACATAATTATGACTCTACTAAGCCCCGCTCCCTCCACATGACTACTGCCAGCCACTCCGTCCACTCCCTCACCCCGCCAAAGCCGTTACCCTCCCTCTCAGCAAGTCTTTTGGCCACGCAACCCAATTCCTAAAGCGCTGTGCAAGTGCTGGCTGGGATCGCTGGTCTCGATGATCCTTATGGGTCCCTTCCAACGTGGGATATTCTATGATTCTATGATGCTGGTGCGACAGCACAGGGCCTGGCCCCTCAATACAATCACCCCGATGGTTACAGACAGGGAAATGCAGCACTAGGACACAAAGTCCCATCCTTCCCTGCTATGAAAGGATATATATATATATATCATGTTACCCCAGGCCAGCCTCTCAGCAATCACAGCAAACAGTGCGCTTCCAAGTACAGCTGCTGCTCATCCCAAGCCGGGCACAAAGGTAAGGAGTTGCTAATGCAAACCTGTCCTTTTGTCAGCAGCCCAATGAAGGGATTCTTCCTTCCCCAAGTCTCACGTGGTCAGGAAAACTCAAAAATCACAGGAAAAACCTCTGCCAGGCTACAAAAACTTTTGGACACATTACAGAAATGCCGCTATCTCTCACTTCTATTTTGACATGCACCGACAGGCTTACAGACAGGAAGCCGAGTGGTTATTTTATACACTCTATTCTCATCACTTCATTTCGGCCAGCTTGCTCCAGCTCCAGCACACCTGCACTCAGCTGTTCTAGAACATGCTTCCAAGTCAACCAGCTAGCTAGCAAAGCACCCCTGCAATGAAAAATACAGGAGCAGAAATCCATGAAAATCCAAGCAATGACTTTGCAAGAAATACTCAACAACTTGTGCCACTGAATACAGCAGATAAAAAAGGTATGTCAATCAGTGTAAATTTGGTTTAAAACTGGGAGGGAGAGAAGAATGTTGAATCGAGCCTGATGAGTCTTCTTTCAGACTGTTTCCTGTAAAAATGCACTTTCTAACAGATTAAAAACATCCTTATATATATATTCAGAGGATCTTTTCAGGCTTGGGACAGAGTAACTGGAAAACTCCATGGGAGAAAAGGATCTGCGGGTGTTAGTTGACAGCCAGCTGAACACAAGCCAGCAATATGCCCAGGTGGCCAAGAAGGCCAGTAGCATGCTGGCTTGTATCAGAAATAGTGCAGCCAGCAGGAGCAGAGAGGTGATCGTTCCCTTGTACTCAACTCTGGTGAGGCTGCATCTCAAGTACTGCTTTCAGTTTTGGGTCAGTCGCTGCAAGACATCAGTGCCCTGGAGCGTGTCCAGAGAAGGGCAACAAAGTTGATAAGGGACTGAAACACAAATCTTAAGGAGACCAGCTGAAGGAATGGGGATTGTTCAGTCTGCAGGAGGGTCAGGGGAGACCTTATCACTCTCTACTGCCTGAAAAGAGGTTGTAGTGAGGTGGGGCTTGGCCTCTTCTTCCAGGTAACAGTGATAGCATGAGAGGGAATGGCCTTAACTCGAACCTTCCACTGTTCAACTTGAACATTAGGAAAATTTTCTTCTCAGAAGAAGTGGTGAGGCAGTGGCACAGGCTGCCCAGGGAGATGGTGGAGTCACTGTCCCTAGAAGTGTTTGAGAGCCTTATAGATGTGGCACTGAGAGAAATGTTTCAGTGGGCATGGTGGGCTTGGCCTGGTGGTTGGACTAGATGGTCTTAGAGGTCTTTTCCAACCTTAGTGATCCTATGATTCTATCAGCTTCCCTGCTATGAAAAGGGGTACACAGGCCTCGTGCTTTTGTTGCTGTAGCAATTTCACCAGTACCAGCTTTGATAAATCCATATACACATCTGAGTGGCTGGAAATTTAGGTGCTAGAAGATTTGACAAGGGGACAACAACCCTGTTCTGTTATTGCAAAACAATGACATTAGGAGACATATCTAGCATCTTGCTAAGAAAAATAGCGCGAAACAACGGAAACAAGTAACTCCCCATCTTTCAAAGGCAACCATATCGGCAATCCCTGGATTTGTTCATCTGCTGCACAACAACCTACATGGATTTTACAAACGTGTAGAGGCTAGGTGGTATCTAGGTATCATGGCAAGACTTTGTTAATCAGCTGTGGCAAGCAGGAAGCTTTTTAGATAAGTGCCATTAGTAACTGTACAACCCAAGATTTCATTAAAAATACATGTGCAGTCTGTCCTCTGCGGTTGAAGCTAACAAGATTTGCAGCTAATCAATGCAGCTACAGCTCCCTTTGTCTTCAAAGGAAGCTGCTGCTCTTTCCCTGCTTCCATTGCCCTTTAACACCCTCATGGGCAGGCAAAACCACAGCTCTGGAGCTAAGGGCTGAACAGCAGCAAGTCAAAAAGGAAGAGGAAAAGGAGGCACAGGGAACATGGAGGAGAGCAGTCAAGTCCCCAGGCCTTCTCGCTTGAAGTAAGGTTCCAAGTCAGACTGCCAACTGAGGCTGAGAGCAACTCACTTGCTATTGTTCCTCTTTCCTCTAATTTGCAAAACTTTCTCACTTCAGCCTCATTTATTCAACCCTTTTGAGTCTTTGTTTTGCTATGTTCAGTCTCGCGGTCACGAGGCTATCAGCACCAGCACCAGATTCACAGAAAGCGCTCGTGTTTCACATTGGCTTCTCCTGGCAGACACCCAAGGAGCCTTGCACAACAGGGCACTGTAAGCACGAGAGCTGCAAGAAGGCAGCAAGGGAGCAAAGCAAGAAAGCAATGGGCAAAGGGCTCAGGAGTACTCTGCAGATTTTTTGTTTGTTTTTATTATATGGTACTTTCTAATTTCCTAAACCAAACTGCTGTTAAACAGCAACTCTGTAACGCCACCAAGACTGTCCAGTGTTAGTAGTAGGAAAAGTCATCCTCATCCAGCTATGATACGCTTGCCTGGGAGTCCTATAAGAGGCAAGTCACCAATATTTTAAATACGGTTTGGGCACTTGATGTTTAAAGGATCTATAAAAAGATGCAGTGCCAAAATAAATTTATAAAACACATACAGGAGATTTTTCCAATCTATATGGATATTTATATAAGCTCCATAACTGCAATTTTAAAACGGTACCACCTTGACGGTTCCAAAATATTTCCATTTAATACCCCCTCACATTAGCTCATCTTGCTAAACTGTAATGAATCAATGCAAAGTGTTTGACATACCCAGAGTAATTCCACATTTCCTACTTGCCGAATAAACGTAATGAAATTCAGTGATCCTCCGTCTGCATGGACTGTGGAATAAGCTCTCCTAATTCTATTGCTGCTTGTTAGGTCACTGGCCATATAAGCTGAAATCCCTCCCAGCATGACTCTTGCATTCAGTAAAACTTAATTTACAGCCATATGCTTTAGATCCAGACCGACAGCTGGCTTACGGCAGGATCGTGTCGACGCTTCACCGCTCATTTTTAGGTATCTACCTCCACCTAGAGGAAGAGCACTGCACTGCCCCAAAACAGCAGCACAAAACAGGCTGCTGCTGTTCAAACGAAGAGTATCAAACACAACAGATGGCCTTACTATCTCTAGTCCTGTTGTCCGTGCCAGTGCACAGTCAGCTCCCCACAGACCGAGGAAAATGATAGCCATTCAGTTCCAGCAGCCACCACAATTTGCCTTTTATCTCAGACAGGAAAAAAAAAAAAAGGAAAAAAAGAGATTTCCTCTTTAAAAAAAAAAAATTCAATAGCTGAATCTCACTGACTATTCTTAGATCCCAGTGCTAAGTTTTTCCCTTGTTTATGAGGCGGATCAACCATCTCCAGCAACAGCTCACTGTGCCATGTACTCATGCAAAGCTTGTATACACATCCAGGTGACAAGATGGGTCTGGCTGCATCTGGAGAAGAGGAGACTCAGGGGAAGATCTTACGGCTCTTTACAACTATCTGAAATAAGGTTGCAATGAGATGGCTATCTCATTGCCTTTTCTCCTGGATATCAGTGACAGAATTAGAGAGAATGGCCTCAAGTTGTACCAGGAGAGGCTCAGGTTAGATATTAGCAAACATTTCTTCTCAGAAAGAGCAATGAGGCAGTGGCACAGGCTGCCCAGGGCGATGGTAGAGTCACCATTCCTGGAGGCGTTCAAGAACTGTGTGGATGTGGCACTGAGGAACATGTACTGAGCATGGTGGGGATGGGCTGATGGTTGGACTAGATCTTTAGAGGTCTTTTCCAACCTTAATGATACTACAAGAGGGAGCAACACCAAACACAACACAGGTACATACAAGTCTTCTCTCTTTGGTGTATGGGAACACATTAAAATCTTCTGTTTTCATCATAAAAAAAAAAAAGTCCTGTGAATTTTCACCACTAGTATTGTGTTTTTAAATTTCCATGTATATTTATTTCTCTGAATGATGAGGGGAGATCATTTGGTTTCACAAGCAGACAGCAGCAGCAGCTCAAAATGCAAATGTCCCAAGTGGCTTCTGTCACTTAAAAAGCAAACTAAATGTACGTAAGATTCACAGAATAATTTGTATGGGGAAAAAAAAAAAAACACAAAACCCAACAGCACAACAAAAGGAGTGAAAATAAAGGGAAGAGATCAAGGGCAGACACCAGGTCAAACAACGTCTGCAGAGGCTTTACTGAAAACTTCAGATGAGAACCACACAATCACAGGGGTTGGGAAGGGACCTCTCGAGATCATCTAGTCCAACCCACCTGATAAAGCAGGTTTCCAACAGCAGGCTACAAAGAAAAGTGTCCAGGCAGGTTTTAAATACCTCCAGAGAAGGAGACTCCATAGCTTCTCTGGGCAACTTGTCACCCTCAGAGTAAAGAACTTTTTCCTCGTGTTCACATGGAACTTCCTGTGTTCCAGTTTGTGCTTGTGCCCATTGCCTCTTGTCCTGTCACTGGCCCCACTGAAAAGAGCCCAGCCCCATCCACTTGACTCCCTCCCATTAGATATCTATAAACATCAATGGGATCTTCCCTCAGTCTTCTCTTCTTCAGGCTCAACAGTCCCAGCACTCTCAGCCTTTCCTTGTACTGGAGATACTCCAGTGCCCTCTTCATAGCCCTCCATGGGACTCTCTTCAGCAGTTCCTTTTCTTTTTGAACCAGGAGCCAAGAATCAGA
The DNA here is from genome assembly GCF_019238085.1 of Lagopus leucura. Classification (NCBI taxonomy): domain Eukaryota; kingdom Metazoa; phylum Chordata; class Aves; order Galliformes; family Phasianidae; genus Lagopus; species Lagopus leucura. Next base: position 90,497,066 of record NW_024962262.1, read on the forward strand.
AAGAGTTCTCCAGATGAGCCTCACAGGGCAGAGAAGAGGAGAAGGATCACCTCCCTCGATCTGCTGGCCATGCTGTTTTGAATGCACCACAAAGAACATGAGCTGGCAAGAGCAACCCATTAGCTCCACGCCAGCAGGACAGCTATGGAGTGCCAGCCAGGATGGTCTCCACTTCCTATCTGCACTGTAGCATGGTCTGATCCTCTGCAAGGAGGCTCTCGTTTCTGAAGGAGTCTCCAACTAGTCCTTCATACTTTGCTTTGAAGGCACATTATATCAGTTGAATAGTAATGCTTAAAAAGACTGGGTTTCCCTTGCCATTTACCCACCAGGTACTCAGTCAGGACTTTCACCCATCTCTGTGAATTCAAAGCACACAGATGTGCTACCCAAAGGCACTTATCTAGCGGTTGTATTGTGTCCTATTATTATTCCCTTGCTTCCTCCCCAAGATAGGCTTGAGCAGACCTGGATTGCCAATCTTCATCCACGTCACCTTCCACAAAATTAGATCAAGCTGTCCTTTGAAAGCTCAGACTAGATACTTGAGGACTCTGTTTGGACAGACTCATGTTTCCATCCTCCCAGAAGGACAAAAATAAAACAGCAGAGTTTGTGGATAAGCATTACGTGACTGGATTTAAAGAAAATAATAAATAAATAAAGTAAATTACATTCCTTCCTTTCTTTCAGAGCACTGAAAACTTATCTGGGGGCTACTCAAGCCAGGAAGGAGGTGCTCTCCTTACATGCAGCTCTTCAACCAGCTAACTCAAAAAAAAAAAAAAAAAAAAAAAAGGGGGGAGAGGGGGGAAATCAAGCAGAATCCTGAGCAGAAGATAAACTCAAGCCAAGGGAATTTCTTTCACGTTCAAATTATGTGATACACACAGAAAATACTACCGCTTTTTCATGAACTTTGACATGCTTGGAAAAACCTGAGGCAAATTCTCTTTAGAAAGAGTCAGAACTTGAAGGGACTATTTTTCTGTGAGTAAAGAAACAGTGGAAGGAAAATTAAGCAGCCATCACGTCCAAACATAAAACCATAATGATTTTTAGCATTACTGAATACAAAAGCAACCCTGTACCTTCAGTTCCTCACCGCAAAAAAATAAAACTCTTCTCCTTGAAATATAAATACGCCCCACTGTAGTGTCTTTCAGGACTGATTTCTGCTTGAGTTTTACATCAGCACTGTCTGGAACACTCTCTGATAAAAAGTCAGCACCACTTTGCACACGTCAAGCACCACGACTGCGAACAGAGGGAAGATTTCAAAAAGGAGTGGACCAACAGCAAGGAGAGGGAGGGAGACAACCCTCATGCAGTTTTCCTTCTGCTTGCAGAAACCTCCTTTCTCTCAGGGCATGATCTGGCAGCTGGGCCACCCCACCCTTCACAGTATGGCCCAAGACACCAGAACGAAGCCAGCAGTGAGCAGCACTTGTCCCAGGAAGGAGAGGACCGCCCTGACCACTTGGCCGTGTCTGAGCACATGAAGCTGAGCACCTTCACAGTGCCTTACAAAGGAGCACATAGACAACAACTCTGTAGGACAGATGCAACAACATCCCATGGCCATTTTGCTCAAACCTACCAGCATTTGAATTAAAGCACAGATATGAAGTTAACATCTCAAATTTAAGACTCAATAACACAAATTGGCTCACGAAATGATCTCAGTTTCCCTGTGAATGGTGAAATCAGCACAGTATGAGCGCATGCAAATAGGGCCAGATGGCTTTTGTAGTCCCTGCAAGAACTTTCAAGAATTACTAAGCATTCTCTTAAGGAGATTCAATTACGACATCTTCCTTGACTATTCTGAAGAACAGTTATTTATTTATTTTTAGCCTAAAAGTTGTTTCAATAACACATAAAAGTCACACCTCACTACCAGTGTACTTGAGGGCTGAAGCCATATGCAGTTTCAGTTGACCACAGATCTCTGCAGAGAGAGAAGCTCCTCTGTCCCATTTTGCTCCTCTTCTCTCAGAGCAGAAGCAAAGCAAGAATGGCTGCATTTTAATGAAAATACTCAGACAGTAAAACCACAGGCAGGGTAAGCTGATGACAGACGTCGAACCAACACCAACGTATACGTGACTTCACAGCACAGCACACAGGACTCTGAGCTGCTTACAGGAGATGGGTTCATCCTACCCACTCACCACAAAGCCGTGCCATCAACTAGAACCAAAGTGATGGATACTTGCAGGGTAGCTTGTGGGTTCTAACAGAGCCCACAGGACAAATGATCACAATTTATGTATACTCCAACTTATTTTTTTCTTTAAGATGGTTGAACAGTACTATCCATCTGAGCTAACAGAGTAGTATGCCATTTAATCATTAGCTTAATGGACCACAATAATAAAAAAAATGCATCTGACGTTGACAAAATTTACATTTCAAAAGACACCAGCGTATGCTTTGCTACACTCTCACAATGCATAGAACTGGAAGTACCAACAGCCATGAAAAACTGAATGGAAAGGAGGAAATTACCAGGCGTTCCATCTCTTGCTCCCGAAGCCGCTCTTCCCGCTGTCTCCTGTGATAGTCCATGAGGTCTTCTCTCCCTGAAATGGAGCTGATGCTGTTCTTACGCTCTCTCACAGAAGTCTGCAGTGAGTTTGGTGTCTGTCTGTAACTTTCCAAGTCTGTATCATCAAATTCCATGGAACTGGTGGAGAGGTTTCTCCTGACAGAGAATGATCTGTCAAAATCCACAGGGGAGAATGAACTACTGGGACTCGTGCCTGAGAGTCCAAGTCTATCAAAATCATCAGGAATATACGAGGAAGAAGATGCTAAAAGCATTTTCTTAGCAATTCGAGGGCTTGCAGGAACGCTAAGAGTTGAACTGACGTAGGGATTATTCCCAGAGAATGAATTGGCATGTGGTAAAACCCCTGAGCTGCATGAAGAAAAATTCAGGTAATTATCAGCATCTAAAGCATTCTGAGGTAGATCCTTTTCTCCAAGTTTTTTCCTTTTAGTATTACCCAAAGAGTTTCTTGGGGGCAAACTTAATGGCATCAATTGGCTTTCAGTTGATTTATGAAGCCTGGGTAGGGAACGGCTGTACATTCCCATATGACTTAGAGATCCACCAGAGTATTTCCTAGGGCGTGAGGCCATCGTCTCCATCATCACATCCCTGTGTTTAACTGGCTTTGCATGAAGGGTCAGACCATCATCAATATTCATTCTCCGACCTTGCTTGGGACTAGAAGGCATGCTGGCTGCCCCTGAATTGCTAACAGGGGAAAGCATCAGCTCACTCCCTGAGCTGCCATTCCACATTGTAAGAAGAGAGCCTGAGATCTTCTTTGTGTCCAGCATTCCTGGCAAGTAGACATTGTCATACGACTTGTTCTTCTGGCTATACTTAGAGTAGTAAAACTTATCTGCGTGTCCAAGAGCTTTTTCATTTTCTCTGTTGGCATGAATATCAAAGTCTGTCCTTCCTAAATTGTACCCACTGAGGGATGGAGACGTGCCTGACAGGGAACTCAAATGCTTTACAGAGAAGCTTTTATCTGGAAGATACGGACTTTCACAAGGGAAGAGCTTGCCTCCTTGAATTTTGGTAACAGAGTGTATATTTTTAACACTGGTGGAAGGACTGGGTTTAGCCATCATAGGTTGTGAAAGGGTTAAGTAAGAACCAGCGCAGTCCCCGTTTGTTTTAAATTTGAGACTTGATGAATATTTCTTCGTGTTGAGGTTTTCCATAATATCCTGGAGACCGTTTTCAAGGGAATTCACCACAGAACCCTTTCCCAAACTAGCATTTTGTAATTCCATCTGGTTTTGTGTGTGGCTGTACTCTGCCATAATCTTACTGGAATCTGCAAGGAAGAGAAAACAGGAAGAAAAAGTTCTTAGTGAATAAGTAACCTCTTGTATATGTATGTCTGCATATTAACTTGAAAAGAATGCTTTTCCTAAACATTATCATGCCTGTAATAAACGTCTCAGATCATTACAGAAAGCAAGATATAAGCAATCTTCTAATCTCTATTTTAGCAAAAATTGTAGCATAACAGATCAAACAAGAAATAGAGTCATTACCAAATTCACATCGCAGACCAGCAATAGAGCTGGGAAGATATCAGACTCTTTCTTTGTTGTCTTATCCATTGCAGGACTTTCAGTCTTTCTGTAAGCCTGAGTCTCATAAGATGTTATTTTTCTGATTTTTTACAGCTGAGGAACTGAGATACACAGAGAAGATACAAAGCTGGCAGCAAAGGAAAGAACTGAATGCAATTCTTTCAGGATACAGGTCCTGTTCTGGGTGACTTTTTCTTTTAGCTTGTGCAACTAATGCATTCGAGCCCTCAATAAAGCTCAGTTCAAAGCTCACAAAGCATTGGCTACCTTTCTGCTGCAAGGTCTGCCATGCAAAGCTTCACAGAAAATCAGCGCCTGTTCTTAAAGGTGTTTCAGCTCAGCACTCTGATGTTCTTAGAATAAAAATCTATGCAACTACATCTGCAGAAAAAAATGGAAAGGATTGTCCCAAGCAAGTATAACGTTAGGATCCATGAAAAATAACAATCATATGAGCATTAAAAAAAAAAAAAAAAAAGAAAAAAAAAAAGCATGGACAGGGGTTTCAAAATGCAAGTCCACTACCTAAGCTCAGAATTGTAACTTACATGCTGGGGTGGAACACAGACAAAAAATAATTTTGTTGTGCTGGATGTTATTGTTCAGTGACACGTCAAGCTCAAGCCTACAGCTATGAGTCCCACTCTGCAGACAGCAGACAAAAGAATTCAGCTCCTGACAGCATCAGTCACTGCAGGAGATAAACAGGCCCTTGATGTAAAAATGGCACCATAAACATTGCCAACAGCTCCTTGGATGTGCCACGCTGTGCTTTGAGCTAATAAGGCAACCACTCTTCAGCATCAGTTCCTGCAGAGTCCCTGAGCACAGCTTCTGGAAACGTGGGTCAGCTCTGGGATTTTCTCTTGGCTCAGTCGCATTCCACCTGTGACATCAAACCACCTCAGGAGAACCTAATCTCAGAATGTCACTCTGCAAGAAGACCTAACATCCTAACCTGTAAAGCGCTTTTAAAATCCTCCGAGGTGATCCTTTAATCCTCTTCTGAGTACCACTTCAATTATATGAACCCAGACACAGAATTTGGATTTCTGCTCCCCACTGGAACTGCAGAGCAGAACAGAGATGATCCAGTTTCACTGCAGTTTAAACATTAGGTGGGAGGTGGCAATGCATTCTTCGAGTGAGTCCCTGTTTCTGGAATCTTTGTTGCTGATAGTAATCTCCTGGATTACTGTCCTGGGCATCATTCAATATATACCTATTCAACAGGCTTCTGAAAATGAGTTATCACTCTACACCACCTAAGGTGAGTCTAAATGCATAACAGAATGTTCTCCTCAATTCCTAAGGAACAAATCTGTACATTTAAGAACAAAGGTTATCATCATCAATAACATAATTCAATAGGCAGAAAGATGGTCAACCTTATGAACACAAAGTCTCCTTGTGCATGGCATATCTGGCTAACCACGTGTTAACCACAAGTCCTACTAATGGCAGAAAACACTATCTTTTAGCTTCAGGTCCAAACCTCAGATTTATCACTGCACAGAATTTAATATTTTTCTTAAGCTGACTGATGTTATTTGCTGTAATTTTAATGCATTCGTTTTGATGGTACAATTAAGTTGCCTTTGAACCAGTAAGTTCAAGAACTCTGTCAGATCATCACTGCTGTGAGTCAGTTTCTTATAATGTGACATTTTACTTGGCATTTTTAACTGCTTTCTTAAGTTCTAATGAACTGCAGCAATGAAGTGCAAATGAACAAAAGGAGGAACGTGATTGTGTTCAAGACAAAACAAAGCATCTGAAAAAGATCAAGCACTCATCGAATCAGTGGTGTTATGAGGAAGAGGATATAAGAGCTGTTGGAGAGAAAAAAGCACAACGTATACACCTTGTATGCTTATATTTCCATTGCACAACATAGCCTAACTTCCATCCACCCTTTCCTCTTCCCTTTTCCAGATCTCTCTTAAAATTAACTGAGAGTTAATCTCACATCAAGAACATACTGTCCAGATTGTAACGAACACAGCTGAAGTTCAACTGGCTTTGCATAAATTCCATTGACTCCTATATAAATAGCTTAGCAGACACATTAATGGGACACTGTAATTGTTTATTACTCCCTTGCAACACCAGTGGGGCACATCTCATTCTGCGAAGACTAACCGCTTTTGCCAAAAAACAAGTTAGCTCATGGAAACTTTCAGGCTCATTCACTACAGCAATGAAGGGTTCGTTGTACTTTAAATCCAAACATACATAATAAAAAAGGTCACAATACCTTCATGTAGTCATGTGGATTCAACTTTCCTCTACAACACCTAATGCAAATTCTACATTTTCAGTTCCAGTACGAGTGCCCACAATCTTAAGGTTAAATCCCAACTGGACTGCAGCGCACGTTTAACTGAATCTTAACTTCTTCCCACAAGCTAGATCATGTTTTGTTTTGTTAATTTGTAAGGTAATGCCTGGGATGAGGCTTTGTGAATAAGCCATGATTTGTTGCATGTTCTGTCTGATGCTGCCTTCACAGCATCCGGGGCAGGGAGCTCCAGCCCTTGAACTGTATAGGATCTGTCCTGCCCCAAGGTCAGCCCAAGCTCACACTTGGTAACCTTCAACGCACAGTTCAAGGTTTCCCTACTCAGCAAAGCACGTGCTGCCAGGGGCTATACAGAAGAAAATTCTTTTTTTTTCTTTTTTTTTTTTTTTTTTTTTTTTTTTTTCCCCCCTCTCTTCTTCCTCCCCCCCTCATTCCTTTCCTTTTCTGTCATTCCTAAGTTCTTTAGCTGGGGGTCACTGATTTATATTCCAGCCAGACATTAAACAGATGGGGGAGGGCTGGCTGGCTGTAGCGTATCCAGCTGTGGCCCTGTTTTAGCTGGTGAAATGAGTTAGAGACAGAAGAACAGAGCACTGATCTTATCTATGTGTAAGCGGAATGAGAGGACCAAAATCAATAATAAATCCTAAAACACTTCAGTAAATTTACAAAAAAACTTCATTTCTATTAATTGATTACCTGACCCAAGATTCTGAAAGGATGAGGCGTTACTTCTGTTTGGCATCATATTCATCTTCTATGTGACAGTTAAAAGAAACTTAATTTTGACCTGCAAATAAAGAAGAAAAAAAAAGTTGCTTTAAGAAAGGTATTCTGAGAACATGTTTCAAGTGCACAGTACAAACCAAAACTGACTTTTCTTCTAAAATTTCCACATGCATTTTTCAAAAAGAAACAAGTAAAAAGATGTTTAGAAAGTGCACTGCATGTTTAATGTGGAGGCTGTGGAAAAAAAAGCAACTGGAGTTGTTTCATCAGTTTAGAAGTCCATAACATTTCATCTGATAATCTGCCGTTATCTATGATCCCTGACTCCGTGCAGGCAGTTACTAGTCACAGCTCCTGAGCTCTGTTTGCATTCCTGTGGTTTCCTTAAGAAATTGTTAGGAAGGCCGGACTCTTCTACAGAAGATATTATTTTTGAGAGCCGAAAGCCCAAATGCAGCCCATGCAATGCCAGCATCCTGCAATCATGATGAAACCTACATTGAAACAGGTATGCAAAACACAGAAAACATTTTGGTGAGACGTGATGTCCGAGGCTCCAAGGGAGCTGGGTGAGGAACGTAAAGAGGTTCTTTAAAAGTTCATTAGAAATAAATAAATTGAATGCAGCTACAACGGAAACTTGGCTTAGCAGAAATGCCAAAATTGTATCCCAGCCACTAAAGACTAAAATTAAATTTAAATCCAAATAGAACGTCTCTAGAGGGTTACTCTGTTTATGAAAGGTTGAAAAACAGGCTTTAAAGGAATTGCACCCAGTGACAAAATTAATGATGACCGTCTGTAGGTCCTCTGTGTTTTACTTCTGGGTGAGCAAACAGAAACGTGGCAGAAGAACAAGTGAGGAACAGAGACAGATGACTGATGCCGCCTACAGATGAGCCACTATTTGTCGTCCGTAGTCGCAGCCTCAGCATTTCGGGTCACTGCTGCATGGAATCTTCCTGCCATGGCTTTTTCACCGGAGAACAGCCTTAGAAAAGGAGCTGCCTGCTAAATCCCTCTGGAAAGAAGCTTCCTTGCAGTAACCTCTGGCTTTTCTCCCACCCTGCTGGTCCCCTCCCTTACTGTGCCAGGCAGGCCCTGTCCCTCCTCTCTTACTTCATGAATCACATCTGCGCTGATCTCACTTCACAGCACTTTTGCTCTCTACAGAGGTCATTCCCCACTCCTTCTAAGGAGAGAGTTTCCACTCTGTTGGGCATTTCTCCTCACAGCAAGAGGCTGCCTTCACCCTGACAGCCCTCTCCAGGAACGGGAGACGTGGGCACTGTGAATGCAGTTCTGCTCTTAGGAGGCCTCCACCTGGGGCTTCGGCACTGCAGGCTTTGCGTGCTCCAGGGCAGACGGTGGGAAATGGCCTGGAAAGTAGACAGTTTTTCAGCCGTGTCACGTTCAGCAGGCAATGTTGTTGACACTGAACGTCTACCATCTCTGAGACACAGACCCTGAACATGTACCATCCCCAAGACCCAGTAGGGTCTCCCATCCCATGGAGAGATTCCTTCCTGCTCACCTTGCCTCCTCTCACGAGTGGCTAGTGATCATGAACTCTCCCAGCGCAAAGCTCTGAAGCTTTAGGGGCTTCCCCACCAGGAAGGACCAGCTGGTACTCTGTCTTTTGCCTGCTGGCAAAATGTTAAGCAACAGGACAGAAACGCCATTAAAGTGGCTGCTACTTTCCCACCTTCACACACTGTGTGCACGCAAGGCACTGTTAAAAGGCATTTTCAGAACACTGCTCCTCAAAAAGGAGGTGGACCTTAATCTTCTCAGTGCATGTTCAACTTCACATAGAAAACTGGCAAACTGTCACACTATCCTGTAACAGAGAGCGTAACTGTATCACTGATCAGAAAACTAACTTAACGTTAGTTGGATCTGAGGAGAGAAAAATTATCTGACTTTTTCACCTGTGAACATAAGCAACAAACTTCAAATGAACTTGGGAGTTAAACTAACAGCTCAAACCCAATAGTTCTGCTCACACAAAATCATACTCTTTCAGGTTTAGGATTAAGCAGGACCTCGTCCAGCAAGGCTGATCCTCACAACAGAGCACACACTGCACTCAGCCTTGTCTGGAATTAAGTGAAGTGACTTCATCTGGGATTTATGGTCATCTGAAGTGAATGTAGACAGCATTACCAATCACGTTTCATCCCTGCAGTGCCCAAGCCAAATTAAGTTTTGTTTTACTAACGACCAGAAGACACAGTGATTCATGGCTCAAACAGGCGGCGAGACAAACAAAGGATTCCACTTCTAAGGTACATTATAACACAGGGTTGCTTTATACCAAACGTCTATCCACTCAGCTAAGCAGAAGAGATCTACAGCTCCACATAACGCAGGTACAGCTTTGCACAGTGTTTATTCCAGATATTTAGGGTTTTATTTCCTCCCTGTTTGGGCTCTGTCCCCTTCCTTCAGTTCAGCCTGAGCTGACAGCCTCCTCCCCTCAGGACAAGCTGCTGCAGCACACTGGTCACTCCTGTGTTACCAACAAGCCCCTCGCAGTGCCTCAGGAATAGCTACTGCGTTCCTCTGACTGAAAATAAACAGCCATTTTTAAACAAAGTTCCTAAAATTGACCATCTGCTCTCTCTGGCTTCTCTGCACTTCATTGTTTCTTCATTCCTGGTTTCCCAAACAACACTACAAGTAGCACCCGGCAGCTCCTGTCCCCTCTCATGTCCCTGACATTTCTCTTCAGGAGCTCACGCTGCAGCAGCATACAGCCACCCATGGAAAACAGATGAAACTCCATCGTGCTCTGCAAAGAAAAAAATTTTCTGCTAAGTTTTCCCAACACAAAGAAAACTTGGTGAATGAATGACTGCTGATGGCTTCAGTGCCTGGAGTTGCAACTTCCCCGCGGTATAGCACACCCATACCCAAAAATGGGCTGCTCCAATCCCAAGTCCATTTACTTTTTTCCTGCAGAATCTTAGGACAGTCCACTTGTTCCTGATTAAAGCAAGACCGTTACTTTTTTTCCCCTCCTCTCTCATTTTCTATTTATGAAAAGTACTGATAGGCTCACTCGCAAGGATAGGAAAGTGAACTTTATGGAGCTCTACAGTTTACCTCCAAAAACACTGAAGTTTAAATCAGCCTTTCCCCAGTCCCTTAAAGCCTACTGCCAACAAAAGCAATACATTCACAGTAAGGCACCTGCATAACTCAGCTGAGATGTTATACCCAAAGCCTAGGGAATGAGCTCATCATTAAAGAGGGACCACGGCCATCTCTGCCAAAAGCTCAGGAACTCAGCAAGGCTGCTATCTTAAAGTCCATTTAAACATGTCAATTTCCTCCTCCTCCTTCTCCCCCACAACCTAGTACACCAGACCTTAAGCTACAGCTAATTTCCTGCCAGCACAGCCCTGAAAATCTTCCAGTCCCTCACTTTCCACAATATAGAATAGACATAGCCTGCAATATGCCAGTGTGAATGACTACAAGGTTGGTTATGGAGCTTTCATTCCCAACGCTCTCCCCCTGGCACATTCACTAGACTGAATAAATTAAAAGGCAAATATCTGCAAATCCAATTTGACGAAGTCCCTCCTTTGTAACCCTGCAGGTTTCCGATGTGGAAAAAGGAGTGGCAGAGGAAGTCACTCTTACAGCTTATCTCTTCCTTTGAGAAATTATTCTGCTATATTGGAGAAGGAGCAGAAAAAGGGGAAATGCAGTAACAAAAAAATCCTACATAGCTTCATCCTCATAATAAACCACATCTATTTTTCTGGCATAACTACACCAATGATTCCAAAAACTGCACCAGATTGCACAGCTGCTCAAGATTTCTAATTGCTCCACCCCACTGCATTAGCGTGAGTCTCTCCTTTATTAGAGCTGATGTAAACCATTTACTCTTTTTAGTAAACTGAAACCACATACTCATTTTTATCAGGTCAGGAAAACTGACAATTTTAAATATCCATCAAACCCAAAAACATTTATTATCATTTAAGTACCACAGTTTGATTGCAAATAGAAGACATCACCTTACTAGAATGTCCACATGAAAAATTCAGCGCAAATAACAGAAGTTACACTGTAACAGCTACTCTTACCTGGAACTGAAACTGTTCAAGTTCCCATCTCAAAGGACCTTATCTTACTCCTATGCACAGGTAGGACATGAGATTAAACCACTTACTCAAACAGCATTATTTCAACAGACATCCTTACCCCTGCCTTACTTCTTGGTCACATAAGTCACTGTTTCGTCTGGATTTGCTCACAGAGCTAAGCAGAGGTTAACTTGCTATTTTAAAATGAGAGTTCATTGTTTTCTGCCCAAACAAAATCCACCAAGAGGCAGAAATGTTTTAGAAGAAATTCCTGCTGAAACAATGAACTCCTTTCTTCATGCCGAAAAACAGGGCTGGCAAAAGACAAGCCAGCTTCAGGTCGGCTTGGTGTCTCTCTGGTAGTGAAGCTCAGGAGTCAGCCACCCAGCCCACACCAGCTTACCACCACGCACCAATATCATGGAGCTCCCAAGCCTTTGTCAAGCACTAAGTCATCAACTCTTTTTCTGCTAAAAAAAAATAAAAACAAAAAACTTGAGCGTGCTAAATCAGGATGTAAAAATTCACACGGGCTTGGCAAACAGAGAGCTCTGCTGGTGGCTAATGGCCTATGACTGCTTGTATCTAATTGCGCAGACTAACAAAAAACAAACAACATCTGGTATAGCAGGAAAAGTACACAAATACATTCACTTTCCATATCTGAAACCCAGGAAATGCAGACTTTCTCAATGTTAAATTCGGGGAAGGAGGTTGGGTGAAAAAAAAAAAATTATGACTCCAAACTCATACACCGTAGAGGAGCAGAAAGACTTCAAAGAGAAGTTCCTTCTTTCCTAACCCGACAGGATACACTTGCTGTTAGGATGCCCCTAATACATTCAATAAGAACTTGCCATACACAGCAGGTGAGTGAGTCCCAGAAAATCTAAGAGGCTAGAAAAACTACTCAGAACAACTCCTAAGATTTATTTTTTTCCTCTGAGGTGGGGGTGGATGCCAGGTTGCTTCTTGGACATCCTTACCATTTTTCCCCTATCTCCCCATTGCATTTTCCCACTCTCTCAGCCAACCTCTGCCCAATGATCCGCTTCCCTCTGTGCTGATTTCTTTCACTGCCACTTTGTGCCTGTCAGTTCCTTTATTAATCAGCAGCCTTCAATGCCCACTTACTCTGACAGTTTCTCTTATTCCGTTTGTCCCTTTCTCCTCAATTTGTCTCCTTCCTGAGACGCCTGCCCTGTATTTCCAAACATCCCCTCCAGCTCTTCAGCTCGCCTTCATTTTCCAGCACTCTCAGTGCAGCAGAGATGCCCCCAAACTAAATGCTTCACATCATAATTGCTCAGCAAACCACATCATGACAGTGGCAGCTTGAGAAGCTTCAAATTGTCGGGACATGCCCACTGCGGGCAGCAGTGTTACCAAACCACAGGCCTGCCTACACGACACACCACAGCACTTATCAGCAGGATTTTGTTCCCTTGAGTGAGGAATACAGGTGCTATGCCTATAGTTACAGCACTTAATATAATGAAGGCAGTTAGCTAAATAGTTCACTGAAAATCTGATCCCACTTGCAGACTCGAGGAGAAAAATAAGCTTCATGTTTATAGATTTCCCTCCTACACTGAGGTGTGTGGAGGACCTTCTGCAGGGAAGAACTCCCAGATTTCCTCATTTGTGCGCCGCTGCTCCGAAACAAAAGCCGAGTGACAAGCATCTGCTCCGAACACGCTAAGCAGGGCATCACCTTACAGCTGGTTGGCTAATGCACTGGGATGCACTGCTTGCAGTGCTGGCTGTTCTACACACCAGCATTATCTGTTTGCTTTAACAAGTGAAGATGGAGAGAATGCACTACACACGCAGTGAAGGCAGGATTAACTCTTTCACCAGCAATCAACACTTTTTCCCCTGCTTTCATTATTACAGCTGTTCTCAGGATCCTGAAGCAGAAAAAACAGACCAGACCTCTCCATCCAAAATCCCCTGGTCCTTCAGATCCAAAACCCCTCAATTCTTCAGGTCCCAGCCAATCTTAAGGCAATCTTCATTGCATCCACCCCTCTGCCTCCCACCTTAACAAAAAATACTCGAAGTCTGGACTTTGTTCCTTCCCTGAAATGGTCGGCTTCATAACCATTTCAAGAAACCAGTTACTGATGTATCTGGCAAGCCCAGATAAGAACCAATTTAGAAAAAAATGACTGCTCTTCCTGTCCTGGTTGCTGTCAAAGATTTCCATTCCCTCAGTGAGAACATGGACACAGAAAAAAAGCTGATTTAGCATTTGACAAAACAGAAATACATTTATGGTGCAGAAAAGGAACCCACTTAAAGCAACCGCAGGAAAGGTATCCGTGGCTCCAGCAAGAGTAAAGTTTTGCTATCTGAAGCCTCCAAAAACTAACACTCTCTCAGTTCCCTCTCCAACAGCACAGGTGAGCGCTCTCCTGTGTTCTGCTAACTTCTTTCTCTTCTACGTTCCTTCCTTCTGCTAGAGCAAAGCAAGCCCACCTCCGTGCCAGAATCCCACTTGGCTCTACCACGCCTTTCCTCACCCTGCCTCTCTTCCTTCTCTCTTATTAATCAGAACAGTGAGAGCTTGGGGAATAAATAAATAAATAAAATTCACCAAATCTAAGAACAGGCAACGCTCCCTATCTCCCTCTTTCCCCTCAAGAGAGGTGCACGCACCCCACAGATCACTCACTGCCCTGTTCTTATGGGCAATGCGCCCATCAGCCGCCCTGGAGATGGCACGTGTGGCGTCAAGGTGCGCAGCCACGGTGACAAGACGAGCATTTGGTGGAAAGGAACTGGTGACAAAAGCAATGTGCTTAAGCTCGCGGAGGCAGAACCCCATCTCCCCAGCCTTTATGCAAGCACCGCTAGCCCGTTCGCACTTCTCCACGCAGGGAAACGTCTCGGGCAGTTCGGAGATGGGAAGGAGAGCGCAGGGGATCGCCGGCTTGCACCGTGCTCCGGGGGGGATGCGACCCGTCGGCTGCCCTCCTCGAGAGGCCGGCTGGGCTGCCCGGCTCCCGCAGGGCGCTCAGGTGCGTGGCTGCACCCGGTGGTGCCGGCTCCCAGCGGAGCCCCGCAGCCAGCAGCCGAACAAAGAGGCACGGACAAAGAGCGCCGTCCCCGAGGCAGGTACAAGAGCGGGGGGAAGCGCAAGGCACCGAGACAAAACTACGCCGTCCTCCCGCGCACCCACCCGGCCCCGCGGGACGCCGGCCCCGGCCCGCACTCACCGCCACCGCGCATCCCGCTGCCGCCGCCGCCGCCCCGTCCCGGCCCCGCGCCGCCGCCGCCGCCGCCGCCGCCGGGAGCCGCCCCCCGCACCGCACAGCACAGCCCAGCAGCCAGCGCCGCCCCCGGCAGGGCTCAGCCGTAGGGTACCCCCGCGGGCGGAATGGTTCGCTCCCCGCAGGCTGGGGTCGCGGGAGCGGGGCGGGCGAAGAAGAGCCGGAATAGGGGGGGTGGGGTTGGGAGGAGGCGATCGAGAGAAAAGAGCGGAAAGAGCGATAGGGCGAGGGTTGGCGGCGGCCGGTTGGGTCGCGCCCCAGCAGCAGGGGCTAAGCGGCACGGCGTGAGGGGCAGCGCCGGGGCCGCCCGCGAGAGCAGCCGGCCCCCTGGGGGCCGCCGCGGGCGTTTTGCGAGGCATAAATATTAATCATGAGGCAATTTCCTGCCCGTGAGATTAGCTGAGCAAATAGGGCGGCTGCCGAGAAGGTGCGGGCTTGCTTTTCTTCGCCCGGGGCCGGGGGTGCTCTTACCTGCGCCCTCCTGAGAGCCCTGAGGGCAAGGCTGCTCCCTGATCCTCAGGAGGGAAAGGGGCTGCTCTGGGGCTGAGCCTGGCAGCCACCTGTAGGACCTTCGAACAGTTTGCCCCCACCTGGAAAAACACCACCACCAAGCACCACCTGTGTGTGTATGCACACACTTGTGGCCTCCTGGAGAGGCCCCACGTTTCCACGAAGGCTGTGTGGTTGCTTGCCTTGTCTTAGGGCAGGGAGCCAGCAGCCTATGGCCCTGCACACCAGGCAGGATGCATTCGCTGAAATGGTGTGCCCAGCCCGTGACATGTTTGTCCAAGAAAGCTGGGGATGCTGGCCCAGGCACCTCCAGAGGTCTGGGAGGCTGCTAAGCAATAAGGCAGCAGGGCTGCTGCTGTCACCAGTGCAAATCAAGGAGCCTCCAGGGTCTCTGAGGAGACTTGCAAGAGCCAGACATGCAGCCAGCATGTATGCATCCTCAGCTTCATGAAGAAAACCCCAGCAATCAGAGAACTAACCTCATCCCCCATGACATGGGGGCAGCAGGCCAGGGTGTCCTGGATAACAGTCTTGCACGGTGCAGTGTGGCCTTGATGCCCTGACATTTCCTGTTTGTGACTCAGTAAGCAAGCACCTACTGCACAGGGGCCTGGGTAGCACCCTGCAGACCCGACACACTACAGAAACTCTTCACTGGTCCTGATTGCAGCATTAGTTATGATCTGGAGCCCATCTTGCATTTTCCAGGAGATATTTTACTTGGCTAAAACAATCACTTTACCACTGTACAAACTCTGTAATCACTCTTTAAAATCTCAAATCTGTTTTATAACACCCTCAGTCCCAGAGAACACTAAAGAAGTAATGGCTGTCCTGGTGTCTACTGCAGTTTTCATAGAAAATGATGAGCTTTTAAGACAAGTTATTCCAAGAGGCCAGAACCTAGCTGAGTTCTTCCCCTGTGATGTCTGGGGGCTTCATCTACTGCTGGTGTTGAACCTGGCTCTTCTGCTCTGCTCACCAAACAAACAGTCAGTCCATGCGGTTAAACAAATAAAGCCACATACACTTCAGGAATGCAAAGTTAAGGACATGCTCACAGCTGGAAGAAGTGAGAATGGCTTTTAACAGTGCCTGTAGTCAGAGCCAAAAGCAGCCAGCCTTGCCTACATCTCACAGGGTTTCCTTTTGTTATTTTGAGTGGGAAAACTGTAATAGTAGTATGCAAAAACCTCCCTAGGGGAAATAAAGCCTGATATGGAAAGGAGTAACTTACAAAGGTACAAACCTTTCCTCTGAAAGAATTCCGAAATGCCTGTTGAATTGTTCCTGTGGCTAGCTCCTGCACAGTGGTGGGGTGTCAGCAAAGCTGGATGAGGCTGAGTGTGTGTCCCCTCCCATAGATGTAGGTAGGTCAGTCCAAAAGTGACACCTCCTCTTTATTTCTGTGGAAACTACAACATATCCAAAGTGCACAATAGTGCTGTTTGATAGGGCACATTTTCTGCTACTAAACACTGTTTTTCAATATAGTCAAATATAGTCACCACCATTAGCTATGCATTTTTCCAGCAATGAACTAGAGTCTGTATGCCATACTTGTAAAAATCTGCTGAAAGGGGCTTGTCTTTCACTTTGCTGTCACCACCACTGAAACACACCATCCACCGCCTCACTGTTTGATCTCCATCAACATTCAGCAAGCATTGACGAATGCCAGTAGGTGCAGTTTTTCCTGCAAGAAGGAATTTGTGACACACCTTTAGCACTTTTACATCAGATGGTATTTTGTCAGACTGCCCCTCTGCTACCATCTGTCACGCAGCAACTAAATTTATTGTAATATTGATGGAAAGGTTCAGCCTCTCCTACTGTACTACGAGCATCTGCCTCTGATGTCATGGGCTGAAATAGGAGGCATTACTTTCAGAACAGTCCTTGTATGTATGGGAAAACATTACCCAAATCAGTGTCATCTGTTTCTTAGCAGGAAAATAATAAGAAGGAAGGAATAGAGCTTGTTTCTAAAATAACAAGAGATACACAAAGCCAGCCATAGCTACAGCTATGAAATAAGTTGATAAGCTGGAATGTCTAACAAGCAAGACTCTGGCAACTTGTAGCATAAACTACACATCTGAATCTCTTATGATTGAGAAATACTCAAAAATGAGCAAAGAAGTAAAACTCCAAAAACTAAAGAGGTGCAACCTGCCTGCTCTTGTAACAAAAGCAACAAAACACTTCTTATTAAAGAAAATCAGGAAAAACGATATAGAAACTTGCACACGAACTAGGAGTTTCTGATGGATTCACTTGTCCAGCTAGCTGGCTTGAGCTGTCTTCATGGCAGTATCATTGCTACATCAACTGTATTGCAAATCATGGAAGCCTTTAAAACTCTCCATCCTTGAGTATGCAGCATGCTCAATAAAGGTTTAGTAGTTTCCATGGTAATTCGTATAAGTAAAAATCAACTGTTGGAAAGCTTGCAGGAAGTGTATTTTAATCAGGAGCATTGAAAACAGTAATAAAAATATCTCGTTAGCATGCTTTTGTAACAGGGAAGGAGAAATCTCTTCAGCCAGTTCTAAACTGAAGTCACCTCTCAGCAGGCACTTGCAGTCACCATCTCTCCTTTACCCAGTCCCTTAGCATTACAGATTTTATCCACATCAGGTGTGGGTGTGACTGCATTTCCGTACAATGAGCCAGAGCCCACAGCTGGGAGCTGGTTCTGGCTTTGTGCTACCTGCGGAAGGAGAGACAACACTGACCTGACAAAATCAGTCAAGACAAAGTGTTGATGACTCTGGGCATAGTTACACCCAGTTTTTTTCTTTGCTGGCAAAACTGGTCCAGTTTCTTCCCTTTCCTGCCTTACGTATTCATTTAGGTTCCCAATTTATAGCCTGTGGCTTTCTTTGGTGGACTGGTGCAGTTACTGGTGGAAACCAGGTCAAGAAAATGATCCAGGTGAATACTTCTTTCTCTGCCCCCCTTCTTCTGAAAAAGGTCCAATATGTTCTTGTGCTAGAGTGATTGATGAGAAGAGGAACCATGGCGCAGCACAGATCTGTGATGCTGGGCGGGAGACAAAGCTACATTTCTTGAAATAGCATCACCAGTACACCAATGGATTTTTCAACTGCACCCTTCTTGAGCAGCACATGGCAACAAATGGGGTTGTACTGACTCAGTGCTTCACAGCATGTGACCAGAGCATTTGGAACCACTGCCTCAGTAAGGGAACCCAGCTGTTGTTTGCTATTGCAGAATAATACTAACAATTGGTTATAGCTCAAAAATAATAACAATTTTCACTACCAGAGCTTCTGAAAGCAAGTGGTAATTCTGCTGTAACGTCATCAGAGACATTTTGAGACATTGTAGTAGGCTGCCTCTGGGTCAGAAGGAATCTTGGTTTTTAAGGCTCACTGGGAATCTCTACTAAACAGAAAGGGGACCTGGAACACAACTGCATTCATTTGTACCATTCTGGTGAAAAAAGAATAATCATTCCTGATAGTTCTGCTTCTCATCTGAGCTACAATCTGGAAATCTGTTAATCCAGCACACAGGGGTGGATCAAACAGAAAGAAAATCAAGATGATGTTCAGCCAGTGAGGAGTTTCTGTGACTTGCCCTAAAACTTTATTGAATTGTCACACAAGAGCTATCAACAACAAACCGCCTTAGGAAAATAAGTTACATGAGTAATCAAATCTCATGCTCCGGGGCACAAGTCAATTGCTGGAAGGGTCAGGAAAGGAATTTCCTCACTCTCTTCCTTTGTGCAGTTGTACACAATTAACTAGGTTGTAATTGCAAGGCAAGAAAGTGGTTAGGCTTTGCATTCCTCTGAATCATCAAGTGCTGCCTGCTTTTGCAGCTGAGTTCTGAGCTTAAAGGACCAGGCTGGCAGGGCTTGTTCTTAGTTGCTCTTCTGTGAGGCTTTGCTGATGTTTGCACTGCAGTTGCAGGGTCTGCTCTTTTCATGCTTGCACAGTATGGCTGTATTTCAGAACAACTGTGAAAGTGAGGACTTAGTTTTCTGTTAATGAGTTGTCACCTTAAAAATGTCTCTATCAGTAAATTACATAACTGTTAATTATTCACATAAGTAGTAGCAGTGTTGTACCCATAATAACCTAGAGATATAAACAAGATAAGCGTTATTAGAAAGGCAACCATTTTTGTTAAAGCAAGCATATCATTTAGTGTAATAAAAGGTCTTGCCTAGTTCCTATGTAAGTAATTCATTTTAGTGGTCAAAAAGATTTTTGCTAACACAGGCCAGACATGACTCTTTGTATCACAAGAGCACTGCCCTATTAGTTGTCTTTGTAGCTGATTAATTGCTTCCCTTTACCAGAAGCAGCATGCGTTTGTGAATGAGAGAGGCTTATGATTTAATTATTCAACCCTCAGTTGTACTGTAGCTAAACTCAGTACAGTGTTATTGAAGATTTTCTACACACAAATACACGTTTGGTACGTGATAGCCAGTTCTGTGAACAAACAAGCTGATAACCCCAAGCGCGGGGTCTCCAGGCAGCACCTGGTTCAGTGTTCCTTACAAATGTTAAGGCAGTAAGCAAATGATGGGCAAAGAAGACATGGTACAAATACAATAGCTGCAGTGTTTCACAAGTACAGTCACAAATGAGGGCAGCAATTCGTTCTGTAGTTGGTGGTTGGATACAAGGGGTATTTATGTCCTGCGGTTGCTCCTTCTAGACTTTTTCCCAGCAAGCAATAAGTTGATTAATAGATTTCTATACACGCCTTAATTTATCTCTGATGCCAAGCCAGGAAAATGTGCCGTTCCCATTTGGTCTCTATTTGTCATTATCAAATCTGGATGCACAAATGTTTTTATATCTCTCTCTATAACAACGCAGTGAGTTGTCTGAGCAAGGTAGTGCTTTCTTTAGTAGGGAAACTGAAGAAATCTAAAAACGCTAAAGCCACATAACCAAAGTTACACACAAAATCTCAGCTAGAACAAAACACTGAATGGAAAAATCCACAATACTTCTTTGATTTTAAAGTTAGTTTGTGTAAATTCAGTTAAGTAGTAGAGTCAAAAGAGGTAAAACAGTGCCTATCTACCAAAAAGGAAGATGGTTGCCAAAAACATTCTTCATTCTTTTCAGAGTAATTCAGGCTACAATTGAGTTAGTGGCTTTCTTGAGGGTGAAAGGTCATCCTAATGAAGGTTAAATAAAATACATCTTCACAACAGCTTCATGGAGCTGTCTTTGCTAACAAATTTTTATGTCTGCATTGAAGAGAGAGTTGTAGAAGGATTTTCTTGGCAGATGGCCCTCAAATGTGAAATCAGCTCTCATTAACAATGCAAAAGATGACACAATACTACCACTGCTTTCCTCCACTACTAGGGGCAGAATAAGATGCAGACAAATTTCAGCCTCAAATGTGTGTGTGTGCACACTTGTTGTTGCTTGTTTGTTTGTTTTCCTCCAAACAGGGACAGGATTAAAACAACAGAAAATAAAAACAAATTATCATTTTCTCCCTATCTGTCCTTTACTCAAAGCTACTTATGTGCTTAGATAAACAAAAAATGCAAAACCCAAAGACAGACATCCTGGAGAGCTGCTAATGCCTAATGCAAACTCAGCCTAACCAGAGCAGTAGTCCAAGCACTTAACGCCCCAACTGCCGTTGCAACTCCTTCAAGAAAATCCTAAAAGTGGAGCAGGGTGGGGGAGAAGGTTGCAGAACAGAGCGCATTCCATCCTGTCAGCCAAAAAGGGAGATGGACCAATGCCTCCCTGCATTTTTAAACTGGTCACTACTGTAGAAAGCCAGCTCCTACAGCCAAGACAACTTCGACACCAAGCTACTCACTTCAGAGCATCTGTGCGTGTCCTACATCACTGCATGCCAGCAGCCCAGGCTGCCTGTTTACAGAGCAGTCCCATGCATGCTTTTCCATCTGGGTCTGCCCTGCTGCAACCACGATCCCATGTGCTCCCAATGAAATTCACTCCGATTGATGTAGAATTAGGCCCACAGGAAGTAATAAAAAACGGTTGCTGATCCCAGAGTATCACAGGAAATTAACAGGACATTTTTTAACACGTTGTTTTAATAAATTATGATTTTGTACTGTAGTTTAAAGAGGGCTGTGAAATGTGAGATAGGACACTGGGGGTGGTCTCTCTTCAGTTTCATAATGCCTTGTTTGCATGTTGCATTTTTCCCCCTTCTTCTTTGTGCTATCAGAACATTGTAACAGTCAGAGAAGCATCCCAGCATTTCATGAACAACACCATTCATCTTGATTCCAAGCTCCCACTAGTCTGTCCTGTAAACTTATCTGAGAAACCCTTCACAACCAAGAAGAGAAATACACCATCTTAGCTAACAGCATGTGAACTAGGTAGTAATATGAAAAGGGGACACAAAAGCAGCCAACCAGTGATAGCACAAAGAGGAAGGGGATGATGTTGGATCCTCATTAGACTTCCAAGTAGTTTGTCATTAGCTTGCTTGTAAAACCTCAGAGGCTTTATAGAAGAAAAATATTTTTTTTCATGCAGAATGCCCAAGATCTCTTCTTCTTTGAGTGGAAGTTTCAGGTTCCCCCTCCCCCTTCATTTCTGGAGCCGCTGCCAAGTTTTCCAAGAGCTGAAAGCAACAGCTTTCTGTTCAGCGTTACTTCATGCTTCTGGTATTAATCTAATAGAAGGCTAGAATGGGAGGAGGGGGAAAGAAGCAATGAAAGCTGATTTCCTCCCATGCAGCAGGAAATCCATAGAAAATTCAGATCTAACACTAGTTATAACAGCTGGATGACTGCTTTGGCTTTTACTTGCCATAGGAACATACAATGACGTATTTTTCTTACTACAAAAATAAAACAGGCAAATCAAGCAAAAGGAAAAATAAAGACAAGACGTGTATTTGTAAATATCCTTATTAACCCATCCTCTTCAAACAGCTAGGCTAGAAGCATTAACACCTTTTGCAAGTCGCCCCTTATTTTCATTAACATTGCTAATAACAACATCCATGAAAACAAAATACAGAACAAGATCATCTTGCGGATAAGCACATCAACGAATACTTGCTTGGGAAGTGCTTAAGTAGCCACTTTGGAGAGTTTCAGCAAATCACACAACTGAGACATTGAACTAAAACTCAGTGATGAAGGTGAAAAATTCTTAGCAAAAACAGATTACAAATAAGCAACGTGTAAGTCAGATACATCAGCCCTGCAGCAACCCACAGCCACACATAGCATAGACCAAAAAATTGTTAGCAACACCTTTCTAAAGAATGCTGCATGCTAGCAGATCATTTCTTGTACTCTTGTATCCTACAATCACGGGTAATTTCTTTACTGGGAAAGGCTTGCTTATTTATTCTGGTAAGAATTGCTGGGAGGGTGATGGTCACAAGTGTAGTCCTTTATCTTGATTACGTGATTCATTTTTTTCTTCCTTTCATGCTTTTTGCTCAGGCTTTGCTCCACCTGTTTCTCATGCACCATATGGCTCAAATCATGTCATACTGCAGAACTCCAGATTTTTTTTTTTTTTTTTATGTTGATGCAGAGAAAGCTTAATAGAGTACACATGCTGAAATGGAACCCTGTTTTGTAGATGAAACAGGGCTATTGCATGTTCGTGCCTGCTTCGTGTACTAGGAAGGATCCATTCCACAGTCTGATTTCTCCATTTTAGCAAACGATGGTGATGAGAATGCTTTACCTGCCCACTGATGCATGAGATCAACAGAGTGAACATGACAGCTGGTTTTAATGTCACTAGCTGCAGCCAGCTGTTACACTGAAAGCGTTAATAACCATTTTCAGCAGTCACAGGCTTGGATTAAACAGACTGCAAAACTCAAGGACTCTCAAGGGTTAGTGATGGCAGAAAAAAAAAACTAGAAGCTAACACCCAAAACACCAAGTAGGAGCCACGCAATGTGAGCAAGGAGCCTCCTCTCAGGGTAGATAAGCGTAGGGCTGGAACACTTCATAGCTATAGCTTGAAGTACTGGTGGGCTGCACAGATAGAAAATAAAGCCTTGAAAAGAAATGGGAGAATGAAATAAGCTGTGGCGGATATTAGACTAGAAAGAAGTTTAAAAAGATGGAGCTTCCTAGGGGTTAGTACTGCTGACAAGGCGGAGATGGTTAAGAAGAAAACTTTTCACTTCTTTACTTCCACGTTCATAAAACCCAGGATTTTGTGCATGTTTTTTAAGTCAACAGGACCATTGCAATCACTCCCTCTGTACTGCAGAAATTCCAGCTGGTATCAGGTTTTCCTTGCAATGGAAACAAGCTGGCAGAACTTCAAAAACTTGATAACAGCTTATATAGAGAAAGGACAGCAATAGTTATATTTTGCTATTAAAATTTTGTTCTGACTCCCTTTTAAATATATATATATATATATAGTTGGAATTAAAAAAAATAAAAAGCGAATAAGTTGGATAGAATTTGGCAGTGCTTACAATGATGGCATTTGCATCCAGTAGCAGATCAGTAAGAGAATGCAAAGATGTGGCTGTTCTGGAATTTGTTCAAGGAATGATATCTAACAGCTCAGCTTTCGTCAAACATGCCATGGCCAGGGGATGTGAGCTCCGTGAAATTCCTGAGTTCAATCAGACGTTTTCAGTGACTGAGAAACTGAATGAGAAATTTTGAAAATGAAAGATATGTGAGCAGCTTATTTATTTCATTATTTGAAGGCACAGAAATCAGTCAGCCCCTGATAACATTGTTTTAAGAGCACAAACACTCTGACGAGCCTAGACAACTGGGTAAAAAAACATTGAGTAAGTGGAAATAACCTTTTGGACAAATCCAGTCCAAGCCTTTCCCTCTCAGGCTTATTTTTGCATGTTTCCTTTTCTTTTTTTCTTTTTTTTCCTTCCACAGTAGAATTGTAGGTTCCGTTTCAAGAGTATCCTAACTTTCCTTGGCTTCTCTGTTAAAGCTGTGTGACCTGTGCCACTTCTCATAGATTTAAGAATTATGCAGGGGCTAACAATAACCAGAAGCTGAGTGTCTATATAAATAAGACATTTATACTTCTATGGAAAAAAAAAAAAAAAAAAAAAAAAAAAAAAAAAAAGAAAAGCTTCTCTGTTAAAAGTATTTTTTTTCTCCTCTCCTCCTTCTTTCCTGCCCATATGCAACCAAAGAAATGGCCTTTGTTATTTCTTCTGGGCTGGCAAGAAGCCCAAAGATCCAGCTGACAAAAACTTCAAGTCAGCAAATGCAGTGGGAGGAATGTCCTTTTCAGAGCCCCTTTTCACAGCGTTGCTGTCACTGAACATCACAGTAGCTCTGTGCAGAAGCACCACGCCTGGCCCTTCGTTACAAGGTGAATCGCCCTTACTCTGTTCCCTGTGCTGAAGCAATGGACTCTTGTTAACCCACTGCTTCTGAGGGAAGCTAATATCACAGCAACAGTCCAAACTGAAGCTGCCATCAGTGGATTTGTGGAGAAATAACAAAACTTGGTTTGGGTGTCTCTACCACACCATGTTGCTCCTGTAATGTAGCATAACGTAGAGCAAAGCAGCTTGAGAGGGTAAAGTTAGTCTAGACAACGCATACCCAGCAGAAGGTCCACATATTAGACACTTGTGTGCTGCTGTTAGTGCTGGCCCACTATGGGATTGCTGAGTGGACCAGAATGCCCAACGCAAGGTCGAGGGTTTCACAGAAGCTGCGGGTTCCCAGTGGTCAGAAAAATAGGTGCAGAGAACAAACTTAAGGGTCTCTCTCATACATTAGTTGGATAGGATTTCTTATGATATTTTTTTCCTCAAAAAAGTAAAGAAAGGAGAAAATAAAAACACAGCAATTGAAGGATTCACCGGGAGGCACAGCAATTTGCACACTCCACAGCAGAGAAGTGATTCGTTCTGCGATAAGAGTTCTTCAGATAATCTAGAAATAAACACTTTTTCTCACACAATTTTCTTTCCTTAGCCTGTGGAACAAGTGAACACTGTTCTTTCTGATCCTCCCCTTCCCTCAGCGCTCCTTTGGTATTTTCCTCTTCTTATTTTGAATTTCCTGTCTGCACTCTAGGGAAAGGATTTTCCTGTGGGAAACAAATGTCACACTGCTGATTTGTTTGGATGCCAACAGACTAAGTATGTCCTTTGTGTGGAGCAAGTTCCCATCTACCTGTTACCAGAAGAGTACTGACCTAAGATTTTTCTTTCCTTAATTTTATTTGGAGGTATCCGTAGAGAATTAGCTTTCTGCTCCCTAGCAGAGTTGATATTTCTTTGTATGATAAGCTAAGGATGATGCAACTGTTTCCAGTAAATGAAGACATAAACTGGACTAAAACCCATAATTAAAAGCAAACATTAAACATTTTGAAAACATATCTAAGTTCTGTAGGATCCTCTGTAAGACGTGTCTTTTAGGTTACCATATCTGATGTTTTGTTTTGAGAGAGGGAGAAAAAGAAGTGTGCGTACTCCACATCTGTGCACACGTACAGGGAACAGGATACAGCAGCTCAGCCAGAAACACCCAGATATGATGACAGTGAACATATGCAGATGTTTCTGAAACTACAGAAGGTGCATTTTCAGGAGGGGCAATCTTCATGGTGATTCACACATAATTATTCATGGAAATGAAGACTGTCAGTGGAACACTGGAGGAAAAAAGCTCATAGATAGGAGGATTTCAGACTTGCATCTGAGCAGTGCAGTTCTTAGATGTGTCTGCTCACATGGTTGTGACCCCAAATTTTCTTCACCTCAAGCACGAATGAGAAGATCACAGGAGAACGTGTTTATGTATGTGACTGCTCAAGTGCAGGGTGTACATGTTGTGTTGAAACTTTCTCTTTCAGCCTACGTAATAGCAACAGAGTGCAAAAGTCTAGCTGAAGGATATGGTAGGATATATTCGGTTTAGTAGCCTGTGGTACTAATAGGAATGGGAGGGTGGTTGGACTAGATGATCTTGCAGGTCGTTTCCAACCTTGCGATTCTGTGATTCTCTGATTCTGTGATTCCTTACTGCATTCTGTTTGAGAATCCTTCATTGTATCTGGTACTTAGGACACTGAAAATGCCCTAGAAGTCTTGCTAGCCTCTTAGGATACATTAAAGGAGTTGCTAGATGCTGGTCCCCATGATTGCAGCAGCACAATTGCACTCACCAGTTTGTGGCTTAGAATGGGATGTACAATATGTCTTCAAGCTGTTACAGAGCACTGGGGAGTGTTCTGTGGCTTGTGGTATATGCAGAATGGGTGATTTGTAGAACTTTTGGGTCTAACCATCTATTATTACCCTTGTGCTTGTGAGACACTGCATTGGATGACCCAAGTGGTTTATTTCATGCATCTCTGTGGTATCTTGCACTGTTCACTATTTTGTATGAAATAAAGAACTGCCTTCATTATATTATCACTTTGAAAGCTTACTAAGAA
Source organism: Lagopus leucura (assembly GCF_019238085.1). Lineage (NCBI taxonomy): Eukaryota > Metazoa > Chordata > Aves > Galliformes > Phasianidae > Lagopus > Lagopus leucura. The sequence continues at coordinate 90,523,533 of NW_024962262.1, forward strand.
CTTCTTTATTATACATAAACTAATTTTTGATAACAAAAGTCTAGAAGTTTAACTCTGGGTAATACAAGCTGGAAAGGATGGGACAAGGAGGAATGGTTTTAAGCTCAAGGAGGGAAGGTTTGGATTGGATGTCAGAGGAAAGTTCTTTACAGAAAGAGTGGTGAGGTGCTGGAACAGGCTGCCTAGAGAGGCTGTGGATGCTCTGTCCCTGGAAGTGTTCAAGACAGGGTTAGAAGGGGGCCTGGGCAGCCTGGTCTAGTACCAGATCCGGAGGTTGGTGGCCCTGTGACAGAGGAGTAGGAACTTGATGATCTCTGGGGTACCTTCCAACCCAAGCCATTCTATGATTCTATGAAAGCTTTGAAAAGACAGGACTCTGGCTGATGCTTCATCAGAGAGCTAGCTGAGATTCTGAAGGATGCAACAGAATAACATGCAGCATGGATTCTACTTTTTCTTAAGCCCATTTCCTTTGCATTTTGTGGAGTATAAGTGTAAGAAGCATCTAAATCAGCACTCGGCCATCATTCATGGAAATAATGCAAGTCATATAGGGACAGTGCTTTAATAAAAGTCAGGCTTGGTTGTATGGGAAATTAGATGGAGCCTGCTGATGCTTTAAAGACAGAGGAACTATCTGTGGCAGAGGCTGCTTCAGTATTCTTGATCTTTGTCTCAGTTGTAACCCAAATTCATATTAGAAATCTTTTGAATTCAAGCCTAAGGGATTTTTTTTCAAACAAAGCCATAAGATAAGCTTTCTGTCAAAGACAGAAAAGGCATTCACATGACAAATCAACAAAGTCAACAAAGCTAACACTGTGCATAAAATCTGAATTACCTAGAAGAAGGTGGCAAGATAGGTGAATAGTGAATAAGTAAAGCTCCTACAAGAGAAAGCACATGAGACGCTGTAGTAATCAGAAAGATGTGCAAAGGTGAACAATGGTCAAGCTGACCATGCAATCAAGAGAAAAGGCAAACCTTCAAACCTAAGTGCATGTCTCACTTTGCCAAATTCAGCTCTATATCCAGTAAGTGATGCTACATGGAAAGCACCAGTAGTATTTCATTTTGCCTTAGCTTTTCCCTTGACATTGATTTCGATTTATATTTTCTGCCCTGAAATCTGAAGTTGCATGCCCTGTAACAGATTCATTTATCTACAGCTGGAAGCAGAGATCCCTGCTTCTTTGACACTGCAGTAATGGAGATCTATCTGAGTGTTTCCATGTGCTAAGCTGAGCAGTCGCCCGATATTTCTGCATCATTTCTCCCAGGCAGATGGACAGGTGGTGGAACGTGGTCCTGTTGTTTTGTTTTGAAACAAAACCTCTTGATTTCAGTGCAACTCCATAAACATCCATTTCCTTGTATCAGTGAGAACACTGGGGAAAGTAGCACCTTGTTTGCTTGTCTTGAGCTCCAGGTTGTTGGATTCCTGGAGACTCTCTTGGCTTTTATTCAGTTAGACAGCAAGTATTTTTATTTTGCTGGGACTTTCTTGATGCCTTCCCTATGTATCTGCTTTGATGTCTTCCTGGTTTCTCTCCCACGTGAACTATGCTCAGCCACCTGCACCTTAATTCAGCATGTTATCAAACCCTCCTCCCACACAGCACGGGTTTTTGAACAGCTTTGCATGTACCCATAGTTTTGGGGTGGTGGCTCCTATTGTTTGAGCTACCTATTCTATAAAACCTAATTGCACTTTGCAAATAAAATGAAGGGTGGTTGTTACACCTACTACCTTCAGCAAGTCTTCACACAGCTGCCAGCACCACAGTACATGCATTTTCTGTACCCAAACAAGCTATTGCAATTACAGCCCTCAGAAGTGCTCAACAAGACACTAATCACTGACTTGAGTTTTCTCAGACACACTAATATACGAAACTCCTGAAACTGCAGAGCTTTTTCTTCCATCTTCTTGCAGTAAGGAAGTCCTGTATTTATGTGCTCTATCTCCATTGCCTTGATAGTGTCTAAATCCTACAGGAAAACCATCCCTTCCACTCTTCCTCTTTAAATCATTCTCCTCTCCCCAGATACTTCTCCAGTTTAATCTACCAGTGGGCTTTTCGCTGCAAAAGCTGAACTTTCCCTATCCATAGGTACATAACTTTGTGAAACACAGTTCAAAAGTAATTGGCATTGTCAGCTAGTATCAGTGTGGCCAGCTGGCAGCATAGCCAGAGCATTTTTGGCAATGAATGGAAGCTTTTTACATATCTGGTGAGCGCTCGGCCATGAGACACCCGTGTTCAAGTTCCTGCTCTGCTCATCTGAAAGGGTCTGGAGTTGAAATCTCTAACGTGTGCAGAACTACCACTGTAAAGTGGGATGCATCCTGCATCAAGGCAGTGTTTGATACCACAAAATACCTTTTCAAGAATTTAAACATCCTGCTAAGAGTCCAAAAGAGGACATTAAGGCAATTGAGTTGACAAGAAAAATATATATGTAAAAATCAATAACGTTTCAAAGGGTTCTCCTTTCACTCCAGCACAGAATAAACAAATTTCAAAGCCTATGGATCTGCTAAGGAACAAGCATTGTACTCCAGCAGCAACAGGACTGCAGACTGAATAGCAACAGGATGCTAGCGAAAGCATCCTGGCCTAGAACAGAGATGTCCTTTATCTGACACAGGAAATTTATCAACTTTGGAGCTTTTCCACATAAAATAGAGACTTGCATGAGCGCTGCTTGCCAAGATGTGCTGCATGCAGCACACAAAAGAACAGCATGTCATGGAAATAAACGAGCCACTTCCTTACACAAGCACTGTATTCTTCAGCCCAGCGGTCATGCCCTGGCAGGAACCTCACCTGGCACCTATTTTTGTCAGCCAACAGGTCATAACCCTGAGGCAACACGTTGCTCAGGAGAGATTCAAATAAATGATTTGCAGTAACAAAGGGAATTCAATGCACAGACAGGCTTTGGAAATCCCATGGAAGGTTTCTCTGGTGAGTGATGAGCAGATTGCAAAAATGCTTAAGTGCATCTGGGAAGTACCAGAACCCACACCTGGTCCACCCCAGGAAATTGCTTCATCATCAAGCAAAACAGTCGTGCTCCCTCTTGCTTTATCTCCCTGTGGCTTGATGAGTCTTTCTTCTCTGGCTGGATCATGACTCCACATCAATAGGTGAGGTGGGGAGTGTCTCCGTGCCAGATCACACCCTAGGTAAGCAAATTGCTTTGCACATGCAGCCTAAATTTGAACTGCCTAAGGCAAGGACATGGTCCATGCTGTACTGATTCTGATATCCTTTGCACTGTGGATGAGAAGTAGGCGTTGCCACAGCTCAGACAGGAACAACACACTTCCTATGTACAGAGATACCACAGATGCCTGAGCCCAAGCCATGAATCCTGATTTCAAATCATTCTTTATTTAAAGTCGTGAGCACTGACTTGACCCGTGAGAACACAGGAACTTCTGTCATATTTGTGTTAACACTCTTTCCTTGGCTGTTTGCGCTCCCCAGTGGGCTGTGAACCCCCTCTTTGGTTACCTGGACCAGGACTGAAATCCAGTACAAACACTGGCTACTGAAAAGTTAGACATTTAACAACTCCATGCACCCACATCTGAGCTGCTGTTGTCTGAAATGGCATGAGCTGTAATGCAGCTCTGCAAAGGGTGTGTGCAGATGACTGTTAGCTGGAATTTTCTAACTTTGAAGTGCACAGTTCTTTTTTAACAAGGCTTTAAAATACACCTTGATGTGTTTCTAAGAGAAAGTTCAAAAAAGTAGGGAAATGATATCACATGGAGATTTCAGAACTTAGCGCAGAACTCTAGAGCTCTGGATCCCTGGTGAAATACATTTGTGAGCCAATATCACCTCTCTGCTTCAAGCAAGAGGCACTAATGCTTCCCTCTGCAAAGGCTTAAAGATTTTTTACCACAAGCGCATGCATTTTCCACTCTAATTCAGTAGCCTTTGGTGAAGTATTCAGTGAATTCAGCTTATGGCAAGCATCCCAGGTACTGAAAAGTGCATCCTTGGCTTGTGAAGTTTATCAAATACAAAACAATTACATGAAAAGCTAATGCAGCCTCAGAAGGTTAGGAGATTGATAGCAGCGTGGCGGAGCTGAGCCAGCGTGAAACCACCACAGTATTGGTACCTGCTCTTTCAATAACAACATAATGCTCCTCAACGAATGACTGAACACATGGATCCTTACAGTGCTTTACAAATAGGCAGAATAGAGTAGAGAGAGCTGTTGCCTTATGATCACATACGAGCCGGCAGAAGACAGGAGGTAACAGAACTGGCTGTTCTGCTTTGGCAACACTTTGTCCCCAGAATTATCCATGCCCCCTGCAATCTCTTACTATGCTGGCTGACCTGAGAAACAACAGCATCTCCTCCAAGTCAGAGAGAGTAGAGAGAGTTGTCATCAAGAAAAGGTTTAAGCTCACCTTCACAGCCCCACAGTGATCGTTCACACCCCTCCAGTCTTACCATCACATTCAGAAAGCTGGGGCTAGGATTCAGGACTTCATAGATGAAGACGTAGCAAAAGTTCTCCAGCTAAGAACACTCACTGAAGCTGCTGGAAGGCAGAAAAATCATAGAGAGGAGCCAAGTCACACTGATATTGTAAGGAGCCTATTCGGAGGCTTGGCCTCAATTAGCATATAAATGAAGCGATACACGCAGTCGCAGCTTGCCAGAAAATGAGACAGAATAATCTCCCCAATTTGGCAGCTCTCTAGAGCATTTAGTTTGTGAATGAGGAGCCAGGCACTCTTTGAAGCCAAGCTGGGTCCACAGCCTACAGCCAATTGACTTTACATGGTGAAAACCGGCCTTGGAAAGCAGTGAAGCAGACCATCACTTCTTCTGCTCTTGAACTAAGTTTCTATTATAGGAAAGTGACTTTAAAGTTATTCACCACAGTTCCACCTGATAGCATTTCACCTACTGCCTGTGCAGGCCCAGATGAGATGTGGTACAGACTTCCTGCTGAAGAGTTCTGGCCACTAACAGAGTGCTTGATTTTATTCCAAGTAAAGGAGAAGGAACTGAAAGTTCACAGGAAAAATGATATGAAGATGATGTGACCACAGAGCTGCTGAGCTTAGACAGAAATTGTACTTACAGATCTTTATTTGGACGGGTAAGGAGACAAAAATAGATACGAAGACTTTCAAAAACTGGAGCACATAGAGGGAATGAGTAGTTGCATTTACTGGTATAGTCTATGCTGTCCTTTTAAGGTATTTCTATTAAGGCAGAAGGAATACGGCTTGTATTTTTGTGCAGAAGCGTTTCACATTCATTAGGGTTTAGTTTTCCTTCTTTAAATATTTTCAATTGTCAGGGGCTCGGCTCAGACGCAAAAGCAAGGAAATCTAAGCACAATGGCATGCAGATTTTTCCAAGAGCAGTGCAGTCTTGCTTCTATAGCTACACAGACTACGTTCTGGGGGAGATCAAATTTCTAGGAGAGAAAGCAAAACAGATTTAAACATAGGTAAAGCATATGAGGAAAATCAGTATCAGGCAAAGATAGTCTTTTTATTTTTTTTCCTTCCGACAGTTAAAATATACTCTGATTTAAGAAAGCTGACTTGAAAAGAAATATCCATTCTTTATTTGCATTAGCAAGCACAGTCAAGCCTCGATGTAACTGTACCTTCTGTTTTTCATCCCAGCAGAAACGTTTCTCTTCATTAGAAGCTTGGAGTTACAGGAAAATCTTACAGGTCTCAAGGAGGCTGTTGAATTAAAAACCTCATTACATCCCTTAGCTGGCTCGTGGCTCCCTCGTGCACCAAGTTAGTCCCTTCTCACGTTTGTGCTCCAATTTAGTGCATTGTTATGATGCTGTAGCATCTGCAGCCTGGAATTGCGCAGATGGCTGGTTCTTTGCAGATGTTCTGAGCCAGCTTCTCAGCACCTGTGAGTGAGGTGCTCTGCTCAAAGTCCCCCTTGCCCGTTTTGTTGATGATACCACCCCCTGGGCAATCTGCTTTCCTGGTAAGGCATTTTTGGCAGAGCTGGTATGTTAGGGGTGGTTTCGGAGCCGAGTTTCTGGAAAGTATCCCATTCAAGTTTCAACAAGGGAGAAATATTTCATTGAGGAATTACTGTTTAACCCTCCCTCACAAAACAAGGAGCAAAGTGGTTCATCAAAAAAGAATACAGCAGAATGAAATAATCCCATGACTCAGTGTTGAACCAGAGTTATGATGTAAATCTGCTAGTGACTCCAACATGCATCTGTTTAAATTAAAGGGCAAAACCGCTCTAATCTTGTTAGGTCTTGCATATTCTGACAACAAGACCTGAACTGGAACGGCAACATAATTTTCCACTTCTCTCCACACTTTGCTTTCTTGTGGTCAAAATCTAAGAGTGGCTCTGGCAAAAAAAAAAAAAAAAAGAAAAAAAAAAAGAGAGAGCTGCTTCCCAAAATTTCCCCTTTATAAATACATTTCTGATTAGTGCTTCTAGGCACGTAACATCACCTCCAGAAATCATGAGCATCTTATGGCCATGACCTATAGCTTGGAAATCACAGCTAATTATGAAGATACTAACTCTGTCCTAAATGCACCCATAAAACATGCTGCAAAAATCTTGTCTATTCCTTTTACTTTTCCCTCTCCCTTCTTTGCCTCAAAAAAAGCAGAAAGCAGAGCAGTAATGCTTAGTAGGCATGAGCAGTAGCCATTATATAGAGCGTACAAGGTGTCTAGAGAAGCAGAGAAGCTGTGGATGCCACATCACTGGAGGTCTTCAAGGCCAGGAGGATTGAGGCCCTGGGCAGCCTGACCTGGTTGTGACAGCCCTGCCCACAACTGAAAGTTGGAACTAGGTAATCTTTGAGGTTCCTTCCAACCCAAGCCATCCTATGATTTGTTTTATGTCATCTCAGCCCTTCAAGGCCCTACAGTCCAGGCGTTCTACAGGGACTGTCCCCATTTGGCCAAAATAAGATCAAGCCACACAAACATCATTTTATAAGCTTAAGCTACCTGTTTCAAATGAGGCAAGTAATAAGCCACAAAGGAAGTCTAGCAGAGAACTATCCACACTCCTTATGGGTGCCATTACCAAGCACATGACTAATGACCTTCTTCCACACGAGTTGCAGCCTGGGAACAAGTGCAGTGAGTGCTGTTACAATGTGGACAAGTGTCACACAGGTCTCTCCTGTCTGACGTGATTTCCAGCCTCTGGCTCATCCCAGTTTCAATTGCTTCCTTTGCTCTGCAAGGTCAGGGAAGCAGCAGAGGCTTCTAACAGGATACATGCCATCACTGCCAGGCTGCGTCCAGCCCTGCCTCCAGCTGCTGCTTCTGGTGCTATGGCTGCTCAGGTGAACACACTTGAGAGCAGCTTGCAAACCCTCAACCAAGCCCAGCTATTTTAATGAGCTTCACCATACCTACTGCTTGCAGAAATGCCTACTGAGAAACTGATTTCTCATTCAAAAAGAGCAAATGTGCTAAAAATTAAGATCTCAGATAAGCTAACAACTTTCTGTGAGGTTTAGCATATAACGCAGAGACCAGCTGCAAAATAACAATTGGATTTCTGCTATAAACAGACTGAGTTTTACAGTGGGGTTATATATCTATTTTGGTGACGTTATTTATTCAACAGGAAAAATGCTATTTGTAAACCACTTTGTGGGGGGAGGAAAGAAGGAAAGGAAGTCCTGCTTGTGTTATTAGAAGCTTCACTTCTACACTGGGACAGAGACTCTAGAATTAACATTTCACAAAGCCACACATTTAGAGAGTGTCCAAGAAAAGCACGTTGGGTTGTTTTGTTTGTTTGTTTTTAAATAAAAGATCTTACAGCCATCCAGATACTTAAAGCCACTTTCCTGCCTGTTTTTTTTTTGCACACCCTGTTTTTCTGCTTCCTGGCTGGGGGCTGGGAAAAAAAAAAAAAAAAAAAAAAAAGGCATAAGCTACTGCCCAAGGTCATTAAGAACAGTATGTGTTATGTGCCATTTGTGTTATAATCGTGAGACAGTGAGGCAAATGGAGTTACAAGTGTACTGAATGTAAAGAGAGGAAACAGAAAGCCCAGGTGGAACATTCTGAGAAGATCCAGATTAAAAGCTGTTAAGAAAGAAAAATCTACAAGAAGCTGTAACTTTTGTGCAGCCTGAATGTAAACTGCATACTTTAAATGAGTGAATGTCACACCTTAAATTGCTGCATATGGGTGAATTACGCACTGACACAAGGGTGGTTCTAAAGAAAAGAGTCTTCCATGTGAAATCAAGTAATATCTGACGCCTTTATCTACTGTAAACAAACAAATGCTAAAAACATGTTATTTCTTCTTGCTATCCTATTTGATCTCTCAAAAAAGTCCAGCTGACTCTTTGATTTCTGTAAAAACACTTCAAGTGGAAAACAAAAGATGAGGTATTTGTTTTTTATTCTCAGATTTCTCCAAAAGATGAACATGGACAAAATGGGCTGGAAACCTAATCATGAGTTTCAGGCACCCAAACAGCACCAAAACAGGAAACATTTCCAGAAGTTCTCAAGCCCACAGGGTCCTGGGAGACTAGCACAGCTTCACTGAAAGACTGGCTGCCATAGGTTGTAAGTCTAAGATTATGTTAGACCTTGGCTTGTCAGTTATTTGTTTTCCTCTCCCACTGTGACCTGTTCTAGATTCATCTACTTTTTTATGTTTTTAATCAGACTCAACAGTAACACATATTAGTGAGGCAGTAATAATGGAAAAATAGAGCATCTTTTGCTCAACATGTCCTAAAAATGATGTTGTCATTTGAGTCATTCAAAGAAGCCAGCCATCTGTCTACCAGGCAAGATATACATTCAAGTAAATGTGCATTTCCTCCTCTGAAAGCTATTGTGAATCACTACATTATAAACATATTATTATGTGTTGTTCCCAGGCAAAATTATACCAAAATTAAAACCACCAGCATGTCTTAGACTTCACCCTACATGATACCAAGCACTGTGTTCTTGCTGCAAATTGTTATCTAGACCTTAATAAGGAAGACCAAAATATATTTCTTCCTCATGCCTCAGAGTTTTGCATGGTAATTGTATTTAATTCACGGTGTGCATATGCTCAAGTTTAAGTAGCATATTTTGGCTTTATGACAACCAGTGACCAGCGTGAGTCCTGTAAGTGTTTGCTTCCAGATCCCAGCTTTATCAAATGCCCAACTTTACCAAATTCCTTTCATTCTTTTTGCTGCAGCAAACAGCAAGCAGAAGAGCCTTTCTGCCAAATGCAAGAATGCTCATAAGACCTCAGCCTCACACAAGGCTCTGGGCACATTCCCAAATTTAGTACCATGAGAATAGGCTGAAACGCAGAATCACAGAAGTGTTGTGATTTTGAAACAAAGCTGTGATGACCTTTATTGTCCAATAAAAACTTTTCCCTATCTTTTTTTACTCAGTACTGTTATTTCTTCTTCACAAGTAGATTTCTTTTTTTTAGAAGATGTTAGTCTGTGATGTGTTTTCCACCTTAGAATTTCCCATGCAAAGGTAGACACATTGATCTATGGCTTGAGAAGTATAGCTGGGGGAATCCTTGCAAGCCAGGGTTTCAGTGTTGCATATGTCCCCTTGATTTTTGGGGGAATTTATTTAGGAGACAGGATTTGCAATTAAAGAATTCAGTATTTCTTTAACATTCTCTTAAACTAAACACTTAAATATTTAAAATCTAGTGGTTTTTTTTTCCTTCCAATTCTTGATTTCATTCTCTCCCACATTAGTCATGATTGTAATATTTTATGTATTTATTAAACAATAAACACCATATATCAATTTCTTCACCTTCCTATTTCTGTCATTTGTATTATGCACTACAGTTAATAATTTAACCCTGGAGCATGGGTTAAGTTTGAAACTCAGACCTTATGGTGAGACCATTGCCAGATCTCTGGCAATTAACAAAATCTATTTTAATTTGTCCTAAATGTCTTTAACATCTTGGTATAAAGCCAAAAATCTTTTCTTTGAACATCTGTTGCTCAACTGTCACATCTGCAAAAGGTGATACTTGAAAGTCTTGATACACGCCACTTAGTTTTTGATCGGTTGTATGGAAAGAACAATACAGGAAAAAAGATTTTTTTTTTGCAGTAAAAGATTGCATAAAGTCACCATTTAGCCAAAATTTTATCTAATTTTGATATACAAAACAAAAGCAAAGGCTAGAATTTGTGCTCAGTTCAGCTAGAGTAAAGAAGGCTTTCAAAACGGATGAGATTTTCTGTGTACTATAAGAGTTGAAAGCGTTGTAGTGCTCCCATTGCTTTGGCACCACAGTGACAGTAATGAAATTCAAAGACCAACAACTTCTATGTAAGCAGTGGTGTCACCAGAATTATTCCCAGAAATTAAAAGAGGAATAATTCAATTTGAAATATTCCAGTCAACATATTCTAAAGTAACAGTGGGTTTGGATCTCCGATTCTGCAGAAGGCTTTCAGACTGCGCTGAGCACCTTCCTCCGAAAACGCAGCCCCTGCATGGTGATCTGCATCCAGGTTAAGGTGACAGAGCCCTAAATTTTGAGCAGCTGTTCTGATTGCCAAAGGAAGGACTGAGTTGTTACACTTACTTGGGGGTGTACTGCAGGAGGTTCCTTTGGGGTACCACTGTCCTCATGTGGCCCCCTAACTTTCCACATCATGGATATATGAGCAAATTGTGTTCCCAGTAAAACTCTGGAGAAGGAATAACAGTTTGTGGGAACTGTGTCATGATAATCCTTCTTGCTTCCTTCCTGAGCTGCTATACACATGTACAATCAGCCAATACCACAGGAGGACAGAGCAAATTCAGTCCAAAATGACTTAATTTCCAGGAGGAAATGAAAGAATGAGGTGGCTTCAGGCCTCACCCACTGCCTACTTGTGGTATAGATTGCCAGGGCCAGCAATGGCCTGAACCCCTCCATATAAGCCCCATGGGATTAGTGGGTGCTAAGAGACCATAACAATCACTGTAGTGACTGTGCCACCGAGTCATTACTTATCCCTTCTGACATAAAGGAAATGGATGAGTCCTTCTCTGAAGCAATAATCCTGCCCTGAACTGCCTTCTCAAGAGTAGGTTTTTCCTTCCTTCCTTCCCAACTATTTAGGTGGGAAGTGCACCCTAGGTGCTTAGATGAACTAAAGAGTCCTGTACATCCAATGCAAGTCCTGGCTTTTCCAGCTAGCTGACATCTGCATTCAGGCATGTCATCACCTAGTTTCATAGCATTCAGTGTGCATAGAGTTTTACCAGGCTCCTCATCCTTCCACTGCCCCACATCTGCTCTACTTTCTTCGCCAGATACATTGAAAAAATCAGGAGCATCTTTTGGGATGATAAGACCTGGATGAAGAAGATGTGTTAGAAATGTAAATTATTAAAGATAACTGAAATGAGGAATGAGTTTTAAAAACAAAACCAGGTCTTATGTAAGCTAAGAACTGTTCCTACACAAAAGTTATCTGTCAGCAGAAACAAGCCCAGGAATGTTTCTATTGATTAAAATCCTAAACTGGCTGCAGGATTTGTGCTGATGTATCTTGCGTTTTTGTTAAGCTGAAAAGACTATTTTTCTGATTGACTCCTTAATGGTCACATACATATATAAAAAGTCTTAGAATGGCTTGGGTTGGAAGGGACCTGTAAGATCATCTAGTTTCAATATATTTACATACATACTATATCTATTAATTATCGTAGAAGCAGACAGTCCTAGAGGCTGGGAGGTATGAGGCAAAGTTTCTGGCTCATAAACACTGGGGACCTAAATTTTTAATTGGCAGCAGAGAATCCTAAGCTAGACATCATGAGCAGACAATTCCTAGCAATATCAGGCCAAATTCAGGCATTTCAAAGTCCATCCTCTCTCTTTTCTTAATCTATCTTTATTAAAAGATGACAAACACAACATTCTCTTCCAGTCTACTTACTCTGGTTCACAAACCAAATCATCAGAGAACAACCTCAGATTCTATCTATCAACATAAAATCATCACATACCTATGCCAAATGAGTCAGCAAATAATCCTTCCCAAGCAGATGTAGTGGCTTGCCAAAAACATACGCTCTCCTTTACGTAAACTTTACTGCTTTATTACAGACAAGCACACACACAGTTATCAAAACTGATGACACTGGAAAAATTGAGACAGTGATGTAACAACTTCTGAGTACCAGTTACTCAGCAAGGGTTGCAAGATTACTTTTTTCCCTATATGCCAACACTCTCTGCACAACCATACTATATACCATCATGGAAAGATGGATACTATCAATATATTCCTTTTCCCAATTTACCACCCGTGGCTGCAGTAATATTCCAGCTCTAAAGTGTGTCACTTCAACTTGTGTTCAATGGATCATCATAATTTGTTTGCAAAGCTATCCATTAGAACAAAGCATTGCTTTACAAGAAGCAGAATCACATGCTTAATAGCCTTCCCTGAAACAAGCTGAGGTAATTGCTAAGTACCTTGTATTGATGATTACTCTATACACAGGCCTGAAAGGAGAAATGAGTCTGAGATGTATTCAAGATGGAAATTCAGAGAGCAGTGGTGTTGTAATCAGAGCTGTTTTTCTTACATGAAGAAAGATTACTCAGTGAGTGCTGACTGTTTAAGAAGCATTTGGAAAATACATCCAGAAGCAAATAAGTAATACATTCAGCTGCACACTGTTGAACTCCAGCAGTGGAGAATGAAGTTGCTGCTCCTAATTGCCTAATTAAACATTTGCCCCTCGACTATAGCAAGCCATTTGCATGGACCGTTCCGGGATGGAGCCATTTCTCTACCGCTGAAATCCAGTGAGAGACTTACTGTGCTCTGGTACATCAGACACTTCCAAAACATCATGCAAAGCTGTACACAGATGACAAGAGATCTCAGCTAGGGTAAAGTGTCATGTATTGCCTGGTATTGTAAAGCTGTATGTTCCTCCTCAGGTTAGTGGACCTAAAATAAATGTCACTTGTGATTTCCAAAGTCTTCTGAAGGACTTACAATTCTATATCCTATTCAGCTTGCATTTCAAATTAACCGAGAACTTCAAAAACCACACAAGTGTATAAAACAAAAATCCCCAAAAGCTACACAGTTTAAATTCTTGAAAAGGTTTGAGCCTGTGCCTCTTTGTTGTCTATTCCACTCTTAAAATCTCCTTTGTTGTTGATTATACAAGCCACTGCCTGCATGCCAAGAAGAGATGTGCAAGACAGATGCCACTTGTTTCTTAGTTTTTTCCATGGCGCAGGAAGAAAAGCAGGGAATATTTGAGTTCTGGCATCACGAGCAAGTGCTTACAGCTGAGGCTCTAGAGCTAGGTCTGACATCTCTTCAACTCCAGCCACAGAAGAGCAATGCTGTTGGACTTGGATAGTCTTAATTATGCTTTCCCAGACGAGTTGCATGCATCAGATGTTGCCAAAACACTGCCTGAGCAGACAAGCATCGCTTTCTGCTTTTGCATAAAGTGCAGAGCCCACAGCTGCTGCTACCACTGGCAGTACTGAAATACATTGAGTTTGGAAAGCCTGCATGAGCAAAGATGTAAAGATGTAATGTCAGTGATGAACAGTTCAGAGATGGGGAGTGCAGATGGAGGTCCAGCGGGAAGGTACAGGGTAGGTGTGGGAAGGTGATGCTTGCTGATGGCAGATGTCAGAGCTGCCTGGAAGCATCTGTGCTTTACACACTGGCCAACAGATCCATAAGGGCAATTGTCTGTGCCATTACACTGTAGAGCAAAGCAGCAAAAGAGCTCCCTGCCCAGAAACCCAAAGTAACTTGTAACTTCCTGTGTAAAATGATAACCTATGACAAATGCCTTTGGCTAACTGCAGTTTCATCAAATAGAGCAGGATGAGAACAGAGAAGAAAGCTAAAAATAAAGTGCAACATTAAAAATAAATAAATAAATAAAAAGAATTGAAACCCCATATCTTAGTTTGTGTTCATTTATCAAATCAGAATGTTAATTATTTGCAAATATTTGGAGACTGCCAACTTTTCATGAGAGCATTTGTGGCTCCTAAAACACTGACTAATATCAACAGGATTATTAAACTTGGAATGTCCTGTTTCTTTTCTTGCCTTAATGTTCTCTCCCAAGTGTTTCAGTCATGTACTGGGGAAAAGAATAAAGAATAGTAAGTAATAAAAGAATAATATTAAGTAAACTAAATATACCAGATAAAAATGACTTATGCCACATACATCTGAAGGAAATTAGAGGTAATTTGAAATAATGAACTAACCAAGCCGGGCCAACTTCATAGTTGGAATTATCTGTGGTGGCCAGCACTGGTAGCATCAAAAGATATGTCCATATTTGTATGCTCGATTTTTCAGCTGTCACCGCAGCCTTGCATAATTAATTCTGTCACATTCTTGCTCATCCAGACACGTTGCCCAATATGTAAATACGAATTGCTGCATTTCTTCTCAGCTTTTCCCTGTCCAAGCCACAGATATCTCTTGTGTGCAGCACATTATTACAAATCCTATGAAGGCAAAAGTTAACAACTAGTCTCTCCATAGGAAAACATTTTATACCACAAAGAGATTCATTATCTGAAGTCAGACAGGCTGCAAATTTTCCTGATGAGAAGCAAGCCCTCCGCCATATTCAACTGTTTTGACAACTGTTAAAGGTGATGACACACTTGAAACACCTAGTCTGAAACAAGATAAGATGGATACTCCACATTAAAAGGTTTCTTGTACCCTTGTCTGGCTTTTTGCATGTGTTAGTGTCAACAGTAGAACAGCATTTGGTATAGACGAAAGTTGAACTGGAGCTTCAACCTTTAATTTGAGTCAGGAGAGATTCGTAGCTCAAACTATGTCATTTCTCTCTTATTCTTTGCTTATTTTATAATAAAAAATAATTATTAAATTGATAATTACAATAAATCGTTATGATTTTTTTTTTAATAAATAATGGGCCCCTTAAGTAATGCCTAACCAGTGTGGAAATTCCTGCACTCAGCCACGAGACTCATCCAAGGTGACCGCAGCTCTCCATCATCCCTCCAGAAGTTCCTCAAGGACACGCATGCTGGAAAGAAGCCCTGAAACACCTCAGTGCATGGGCTCATTGTACAACATGTAAAAATATATTAATGCCAGAGTAATGGAGTAGGAAAGGACAATATGCAACCAGAATGGAATCTCTTTGTAGGTAGCTTGCCAATACCCTACACAATAGCGCATGCAAAGTGAATAGCAAAAAAAAGAAAAGTAGGTTTGCTTGTAAAGGCCAGGGGCAAGTCTCAAGGAATGAGTAAAAGTAATGACATGTATCAACTTTACTGTATTTGTTGTATAGCATTTTATAAGTGGGTGGAGAACACCATTCTGTCCTCAGACAAAGCAATGGCATAACAGCACTCCACCAGATCAAAGGTAAGGGTTTGTTTTGTATTGTTTTTTTACTGTATGGATTTCTTTAAATTTCCAGGCTTAGATGGCAAAGTAAGCTTATTTTCTTGATACTGACGATCAAGATCTCCTGAGTATTCTTATATATTCAAGCCCAAGCAACTACAGACAAAATCAAGAGCTTGCTAGTAGCCAGTTACAGCAAACAGAGCTATGAATGTTTGTGTTTGTGGGATTAGTCTCTCTAAAGGCAGTGGTACAATGCCAGTACACTAAGATTAAAACATATTGTTAAAACCAAAACATTTCATTCAGCTCCTTCTAGAGCCAGAAAGTGATTCTTTTCGGTCTAGAGAGCCTCCATAACTAGAGATAACCAGGAAAAAGTCTGGAAAGCAAATGCAAGTGAAGAAGCAACAGTAAGTTTCCACTTTGTATTTCAGTGACAGTGACTATCAGTTGTAAGCTCTTACGACGTACACATTTTAACTTGAAACACTCAGAATTCACAGTGGATACCATGGCTTCTCTGTAAAGCTAGCAGTTCAAACGGCAGCACAGATTCAAAAGAATCGCTACCCTACTCCAAAGTGTCATGAAAAATACCAGTGTTAGAGCAACAGCAAAGCATGCCAGATTTTCTAATTGTCCCTGTAAACCTTTGCAAGTTTGAGGACAGTGTAGAAGAAGGTGCTCCAAGGGAATGTTCTGCAAGCTGAAGCCACTGCTGATACTATCTTCTGTAGTCCTGTATGTGTATTCACTTAGACTTATGAAATGCAGAAGCACTAGGATCTGCTAAACCATTTCTATTTTGACCAAAGTTGATACCTATTTGTCAGTTCAGAGCAACACCATAAGGCATCCTCAGCTCTGTTCTAGGGCAGGCAGAAAGGGAGGGACTCCTTCCTCATCACTGCTGCTACAGCAGTCAGAGCAGCCCTAAAGATGCAACAGACTGCAGCATCGAGGTCTCATCAGCGCCTCTACAACATAACCCACTGGCCCCCTCACCACGAATGGATGGCTGTGGTTAGCAGAGCAGGCAGATTAAAAAAAAGTGATATAAAAATAAAAAAATTAAAAATTAAACTGTAATGGCACATAAGTGACAGCACATAGATGTGCCTGTTCCACAGAGAAGCAGCTCGCAGTGCCCATTTTCTCCTCCTTCATGCAAACCAAAGACCCGAGCCTTTCGTTGCAGCCCCCTAACTCAAACACAGGACAAGGGTAATCACATTTCATGCTTCATGGTTTAAACTGATCACCACATGGATTAGGAAATAAACTTCGTCTCTCATTGCATATAGAGCTATCACATGCTCTCAAAGTTCACTTTCGGGGGATTCTTTGCTACAGTCTCAAGGATCGGGTGGCTGCCACTGGGGAAGATGCACATGCTGGACATGCACAACTTCTCGGCCCATTATTCCATGCATTCCCTAGTGCAGAGCACAGATCAAGAAGGCAGCTTTGTTGCTCTGAGCAGAGCATACTTTGTAGATATTTAACATGTTGCACTTTCACATAATAGTATATTGCCAGGAAATTCCCTTGCTGTGCTAGTTAGAATGCACTGGAAGAGTGGCTTTGATCATCTTCAGAGGTTTTCTGCATTTAGCCTTTGAGGCAGTGTTACCATTTCAGAATAAGATTCAACACCGTCCCCATGACGACATTTAGCCCCATATTTTGTTTTGCTTTCATTTTGCTCTTTTTTTTTTTTTTTTTTTTTTTTTTTAACAAACAAACAAAAAACAACCACACATCTTAAATTAAAAAGGTATTCTTAGGGAAATCCAAAATTCTCTTTTAAGAAAACTTCTGCCCTGGGGCCCCTGCAGTTTGACCGCCCAGGTAGCCATCCTCAACAGCACTGAGACAGCACAGATTAAACAGCTGGGGACCTCCTCTGTAACTCTCACCCTATTAGAGGGGAATGCAACAATGGGTTGCAAGGCCTGGGTCACCCTCCACAAGATGCTGCGCCCTCAGCTGCTGCCAGGCTGCAGCAATAGCAACAGCAATGCACTTGGAAATGTGGCAGATGGAATGAATAATTAGGCACAACTTCTTCCCACCAGCCTAGATAAGAGGATTTTGGCAGACTAGTTCCTCAGCAACATGTAGCTGTGTATTCTCCAGTGCTTTGCCTGTCTGGTGCTCAAGCAGCAGAGCATGTGTCAGAGTTGCTTCTCTTCATGCCCTGCATCTTGTTTGCTCTGCCATCATTATTGTACTTTTCCTCCCACATCACCAACTCCAGTGTAACCTCCCCTTCTTGCAAGCTGGCTCCTTCAGCTCTCTTTCACATGGCTGAAGTTTTTGTTCACTTTAGGAGGACTGCATATCTATTTCACACAATAGGCACAAGCTCCAGGACACCGCACGCTGTCTGCACAAGAAAGAGCTGTGAGTTTGCCACATAACTCTTTCCATGTAATCGATTTTCATGCCAACATTTCTGGGCCACAGCAAGCCCTCATGTTCTGGGAAGCCTTTCATAACCAAATGACTTCAGATCGCTCCGAGCTGAATAATCTATTCTGACAATAGGTATTGCTTATGCTTGAAGCTTCAGTCAAGACTGGAGTCCTGCTGATGCTAGATAAACACAGGCAGGTAAACACAGCCCCTGCCTGAAAGAACTTGCTGTATAATTTATGGCAACAAGTAGGTAGAGCAGAGGTGTCCCTGTTCAGGGACTGGAACACAGGGTTGAAGAAAGGCTGAAGAAAGCGCTGGCCAAAATGTTGCATCACCACAGGTTAAGGCTTTTCCCCCAACAACCACTGCTGGATCGCAGAATCACAAGACTGAATGGGACCTCACAAATTCACACCGTATAACCGTGCCTGCGGGCAGGATTGGTTACGCCTATGTATGTCCTGATGGATGTGATCTGTGTGGCTGGAATGAAGATTCTGTGTTTCCTGCTCCCGGTCCTCTTCCTCACAGAAAATAAACAAACAAATAAGTAAATAATTCTTAATTTCTACCAGAGAACAGATCATTATTTGTCTTTGCAAACAGTTGATCTATCTGAAAGCTTACTTCCCTCAGTCTTCCCAAAATAACAAATCCCATTTGGGTTCCATGGTTCTAGGGCCCTGCTCTTTCTCCTTAATTATTGGGAGCTCCCACTATCATCTCCACATGGAACAGGATCACACTGTACATCCTGTCACCTCCACCTGTGTAACCTTGTGGAATAACTGACTTTTTCACTACAACTCACTGCCTCAGCCAGTGTCATTCTTAGATCTCTGTCTCTAGCCATGTGTTTCCTGCCTCATAACCTGTTGCTTGTTGCAATGCAAGAATTCACATTTCTCTTCTCGGGACCATGTTCTATTTTCAAATCATTCTTTCCAGTTTGTCAAAGCCTTTCTGAACCAGAATTTTGCTACCCGAAGTTCTTGATCCCCACCATCACTATTGAATACATTTCACCAGAGCTTCCTATTCTACCATCCGAGAAGTTGAAGGAAATAACAACCGGTCTCATGCTGATCTGGTGCATTCTGATGTTCAGATTTTGCACTTTTCTGGTCTGCAGTTATATTAAACTGTATGTCTTGAGACTTACCAAGCAAAGTAATACAAATATCTGGTTAAGTTTTGCTTAAGAAAGGACAAATGTTTATAGTGGTTTTACCATGTCCTAAAGGCTGATGTAAACTACTCTGGTGTTTAAAAGAAACAGTCAAAATGCAGAAAACAGGTGTATTAAGACATTTTCAGCAAGCGTGGGTTTACCAAGTGGAGGAGTAGTGACAAAGCCACAATCCAAACAAAAAATAGGAAAGAAACAGTGACAGAAATAGCATATAGCTTAATTTGAAAAACATCAGCTCATACTGTCAATTGTCAACATGGCCTGCACATGTTCAGTTTTATTCCCCATTTATTTCTGAGGAGATGCAACAGCATGATGAAACCAGAGATCTGAGAAGTCTGGGCCTAACGTGAATATTTCACACACACAGAAAATCCATCACCTTACTGTTAGAGAAACCTGAAGCCTAAGTTTCTAAAACTGCTAAATTAAATCCTTTTGCAATTAAGTTCTGTTTTGCTGCTCACAATTGCATCATTTTCTTCTATAGTCAAATATGGCTTTAGAGAAACTATTCATTCTCAAGCCTAATAGGATTATTTCTCATTAACACCCATTAGTGGATATTTCTCTTTGAAGACCAAAGTGAGCACGGTCAATTGATTTGTATGAAAAACAGTGATCTCTGCCTTCAAAGACATTCAGGGCTAGAAGTTGAGAGAAGCACCTCACCACAATGAAAACTTACAGAACACCACAATCAGTTTCAAATAGATGCAAAATCTGCCTAATAATAAAATCTGCCCTGTCATTTTTTTTCCATTATAAAACTCCGTGTTTCATAAATCTTAACTATTCTGCTAAATCCAAAAATGTAACACTGTTATGAATTACTCCATAAAATAATATGGCTAGCACACCATCTCACAATACAGGAAATGAACTGTAAAGCGGTAACTTGGTCTTTATGGGAATCTTTTAAAAGAACACAGCTTTTCCACAATGAAAATTGTCAGCAGCAAAACTTTCATTAACATCGTACTGCTGCTTTAGTAGGATTTTCTGTCACAGCACATTATTCCTGTTTTGGCCATCATAAGGCGTGTGCAAGCTCTGCTTGCTTAAGAGGCTTCACGCCATTTCATAATTCATCCATCACTACGTGGGATGCTAATTTCCCTCTTGCTGAGCAGTGTCCCAGCACTGCCACATCCCAGCCTCACACAGGGTAGAACACTTTGGAGCAGGCTTCTTCCCTGCTTGTGAATGGTCAGGCTTAGATCAGCCATGAGGAAGTACCAGCACCAGCCTCATCATCCTACACCGAACCCCTGCCATACAAACCACTACAAGCATTAATTTCTGCCAAAGACTTACCCTCCCACTGAAAATCTGCAGATACACATAGCATCTGAAGGCAAATACAGCTGACCCCTATGACAAATTGTAATGTCTGCTCTGGGACCGAGTGCTACAGTGAGGTATTTGAAAGCCTGTACCTCTCCTATACTGGTCCAGCAAACCTCTTCACCATCTTAACACTGGGAAGGCTGTATTAGGAGGAGCATGCAGAAGTGTTTGCGTTCATACCTGTGAAACACAAGACTGTCAAAGACACATTCTTTTTTTTTTTTTTTTTCTCCTTGTCATTTTCTACACATTTACAGAATTTTTAAATCATAGAATCACAAGGTTGGAAACGACCTACAAGATCATCTAGTCCAACCGTCTCCTCATCACCATTGCCACCACAAGCACTAAACCACATCACACAGCACGTCATCCAGACGCCTCTTGAACGCTGCCAGGGACGGCGACTCCAACACCTCCCTGGGCAGCCATTCCAGTGCCTGACCACTCTCTGAGAGAAAAAGGTCTTCCTCATAGAGGTAGTCTTAATCTCAACCTCTTCCCTAGAACACGGGCCACAGAATGACTATTAATAATATTTATTTAACAATGTGTTTGCATTAAAAGCAACTGATCTTACCTGGTAGGACTTTGGGTATGTAATACTCCTGGGTATGGAGATCCAGTTTGGCAGTTCTCATCACCACTGCTGCAGCATTGCATGTCCTCGCACCTCTGCTCTCACAGGAACAGGGCTCTGCTCTGCACATTTGCCATATGAACACCCCAGCAGCTAGACCTCCCTCTCTAAACAATTTCTACAAATACACTCAAAGAGAATGGCATGCCTCCAGGATAAAGGAGGAAGCAACTGTTTTCATGTTGCTCCTGACAAGATGGGGAACCGTGTGGAGCACCAGCCACAGACACAGGGGAGGCAGGGATAGCGATCAACACTGCACATAGAGCTATTTGTCTTAGAACTGTTTCTTTTTATTTACTTTTCACTGCTTCTTTTCATTCTTTTACACTCAATTGCTTCTTTCTGTTTACTTTACAAAGCCCCATGGCATCTCTACAACTTTTCACATACAGCATGTGCTCCATTCTTACTACTCAGAAACTGCTTCACATGCTGGGAGTGTTTCCCAAGGTGGTGAGGCTCACAAAGGCAGTAAGAGGGACAGCAGGCTCCCAAAGCAGTTTTCCTGCATCAGCAGCGTGCACAAGGCTTCTCCCTGCCTGGATTCTCTGGCGCCTATGAAGATTGCAATCACCCCTAAGCACTCTCTGGGGGACAGCAATGACTTTTCCACCCTGCTGCTGGCTCTCTGCTTTCACAAACCTTGTCAGAACTTAATTTTGTTGAGTACCTTTCTCCATTTATCGTGCTTAACTGACATTAGACAACAGATGCTAAAAGTTTTCAGGCTGAAAAGACACAATAGCAGGCCTGATCAAACAGCCTGCTTCCTTAGGAAATTATGTTACTTTACACTTGCGTTAACCCTCTTTGTGCTGCTAGTTTACCTTTTAAGTTCATTGTTATTGGACTTTCCTATTTCTAGATACAATGTAGGAATTTGTGCTTGATTTGCAGCACTTTGCAGTGCCAAAACACATTTAAAAATAACCACTAAAACATTTCATTTTATATTAAGGCTTATAATCCATCCTTCCCATTTGAAAGTTAAGGCTAAATTTCAGATCTAACTGCTCTAGGTCATATTTTCAAAAGGCTGGTACACATGAAATATGCAACATCGGCTGCAACTGGCTACAGACTGGTGCCAACTTAGAATTTTTATGGAAGACAAGAATAGACAGAGGGAAATAGTTCTCCAGACCCAGTGTAGAATATGCCCTTTCCCAGGCCCTGTGTTATGCTTAACGGTTCGCCTGTAACCATTTTCCAGTCAGCTGGAGGCCCCTTTCCTAGCCTGTTGGGGAGGGGGCTGCTGCTGACTCCTTCTGAAGCAAGGTACACGGGGCAGGGATTTCTCATTTCTACTCCCTGCTTTCTTGCTCATTCATTTCCTGTTAAAAACATATTTTTTAATCTTTTAATCTTGTTTTTCTACCCAACCCTGGACTCCTCTGAGATGACTACAGCATAAATAGAGCAGCCTCCTTGTTATCCTGCTTCAGATGGAAATGGACATGTCTAGCAGACAAAGCAGTGTCCATTAAAATGATAACATGTAAGTACGTCCCCTGATGTTGCAGGAAGCAACTCAGCAAAGTTGTTTGTAACCTTCCCTCTTCCCCAGCAACACCTCTAGCAAATGCTTGCATTGTTCCCCTGAGGTTCAGCTCTCTGTCCAGGAAGCTGCTCCCTCTGATTTCAAAGGCACAATGTGCATAAAGCCTGAAACAACAGCTGTGCCCGGTCTGTACACAGGTGCCTTGAAGTAATAATGATAATTTAGCTATCAACCCAGTCTACACATCATCACATCATTCAGAGAAGAGCAGAAAAGGCGGTCACAGACCCGCAGGGCCTCCCCTGGGTGGCAGCCCTAACAGCCAGCTCCTTCCTTCATCCCTTCTTTTGTGCCTACCCTGTCGATCAGGCCTAAGAGATGTCAACTGCTGGTGCACCAGCTATCTGTAGCAGACAAGGATAAGTGCATTCACATTGCTCTGACAAACAGTTAACTATGTCCACTTCCTTTTGCTTATCAGCATGGCATGGGGTTTGGAGCCCATGCATCTTGCTGACACTACCCCATTTCTCCTTGCTGTGAATTCAAGCTTGAGTTTACAGGCTAGTCCAAATGAAAATTAAAAGACTATAGAGTCCTGAAGGCTCTAGCAGTTAGGTCAATATTTGGATTAAATACTTTAATACAGATAAGTCAGCCAAGAACCAGTTTCTGTTCTTGGAAAACATGCTAATGTTTAAAAATAATTCAGCCTTCACAAGAATGAAAGGCTAAAAACCTTTTTTATGTCAAGGGCAATAAAGCTTCTTTTTAGAAGCAAATTGCTGATCTCAATAAAGGGAAATATTGTCTCAAAAACTTTTTTCATTTTCAAATGTGCCTTAAAATATCAAATACAGTTTGGTTCAAATGTACTCTCAAAGAAATCAAATGAAACAATGCCTTCCCATAACATGGCTGATTTGTTAAGGTGTTTTATTTCAAACTGAGATATTTTTTTTTTTTTTTTTTTTTCAGCTAAAACCAAACAGAGAAAATTAATGACTACAATTTATCATCCCCCAGACTCATGATTTAACAGCAAGTGTTTTAAATTAGGTAAATTCTCATTGTCCCTAGCAGTAACACCAGAGAAATCTCTCTTGGGGAGGGGGTCCTGGTTGACCGTTTACATTTATAGTTGGGGTTGACAGTCATAGGACAAGGGGGAGTGGTTTTATACTCAGACAGGGGAGGTTTAGGTTAGATATTAGGAGGAAGTTTTTCCCACAGAGCGCAGTGACACACTGGAACAGGTTGCCCAAGGAGGCTGTGGATGCCCCATCCCTGGAGGCATTCAAGGCCAGGCTGGATGTGGCTCTGGGCAGCCTGGGCTGCTGGTTGGTGACCCTGCACACAGCAGGGGGGTTGAAACTAGATGATCATCGTGGTTGTTTTCAACCCAGGCCATTCTGTGATTCTATGATTTCTTGGATGGGGGTATGGGTGCTCACTGGGAGCGCTGGGATTTTGACCTTAAGCTGTCAGCATGCTCTGGCAGATGGTTATTGTGCCTGTATCAGTGCAACCACAATCTGACAGCCCAAGTCCCACATTATTGTTTCCAAAGGAAAAGCATGCTTCCCCTCTTTCTTCTCATTTCCTGAAAACAATAATTTCTTAATTCAAGACTCTAACACTCATTTATCCAGGAGGCTATTTCACAGTAACTATCCCACTTGGAATTCATGTTCTGCTTCATCACAAATTAACCAGATTTGTTGTTGTCATTGTTTTTAAAATGTTGGGCAAGCCCCCATTCCCTCAGCCTCCTCCTCCTGCAGGACTCCCCACATGACCGCCTGATCCTCCCCATCCTACTCGGTCAGGAGCATCTGAAGAGCAGGAGCTTGGCCCACACTCAGATATTTTCCTCCAGTGCCATGCTTTGGCTGATGTGGCCAACCATCAGCGCCAAGACATGCTGTCTCCGGTTACCTTGGGGAGATGGAGCCGTGCCCATCTTTCCAATAGGAAGCCGGAAGGGTAACAGAGGTTATAAACAATGAATACCTTGTAATTAGCAGCAGTGCAATTACTCACACAAAATGCTGGCTTTGAGGGGGCTATGTGGCTGCCTGATGAACCTATGTGCCCAGTTTCGATGCGCTGCGCTAATTAACATCTTAAAACAGGCAGGAGAGCAGTTTCAGCGTTGTGAAGGAGCATCATTCAAACTCAGATACTGCACAAACACTGAATGCCGTCCACCCACAAAACAACGTGCCACAGACAGCTCCTTAGCACAGGTCAGAGACTCAATGAGAGGCAGCATTCCACCCTACGGACATGCAGGTCACTCTTAATTAACTTATCAAAGACTGTGAGAGCCCTTGGGGCCTCCTCCAGGCAGACAGGCGGTGGGAGTGAGTTTGTTGGCATGCGCCAAGCACGCCAGGCATGAATCCCAGCCCTGTCCCAGCATCCTTCAGCACGTGGGCACAGCCAGCCGGCACAGAGGATTAGGCCTCGCAGAGCGCGTGGGTGCTGCTTGGAGGAAGAGAAAAAAAAAACAGAGGCAGCATGAACAGTGATAACGTTAGTATTGCAAAAATCTGCTAACTGTGTTGGCTGAAGCTCACTAAAAAGCCCTCAAGGGCTGTAGAAGCATCTCTGTTTCTGTGGCATGCTGTGTTCAAGCTAGAAGATGGACCAAGTCCTGCCCAGGTCTGTGAAGTACCATTATGCTGCTGCTTCCCCACCTCTTCACAGGTATATAGTTTTTTGACGGTCTCAGATCATGTGAGAAGATACAGCTAAATAAAATCTTACAGCTTTACTTTAGGCATGGCGCAGAAGAATTACTCACAGTCACTGGTCTTGGGTATTGGCCACAAAGAGCAAAACAAACCACTTTTTTCATAGAATCGTTTGAGTTGGAAGGGACTCCTAAAGGCCATCTAGTCCAACTCCCCTGCAATATACAAGTATACCTACAGCTAGATCAGGTTGCTCAGAGCCCCGTGCAGCCTCACCTTGAGAGTCTCCAGGAATGGGGCAACCACTACTTCTTTGGGCAACTTGTTCCAGTGCCTCACCACCTGAATCTTTTCTCTTTTAGCTTAAAACAGTTTCCCCTTGTCCCACTGCAACAGACTCTGCTAAAGCGTCTGCCCCTTTCCTTCTTACAGCCCCTCTTTAGATACTGAAAGGCTGATTCCAGGTCTCCCCAGAGCCTTCTTCTCTCCAAGCTGAACAGCCCCAGCTCTATCAGCCTTTCCTCACAGAGGAGATGTGCTATCCCTTGGATCATTTCTGTGGCCCTTCTCTGGACATACTCCCACAAGTCCACGTCTCTCCTGTTAGGAGTCCTGGAGGACTCTGTATCTGGACACTGATAATACTGAGCTCCCAGCCTTTCACTCAACCCTTCTCCAGCCACCTCCAGACCTCAGTCCTGAGCAAGCTCCTGAACAAATCACACATTTCATGTTGTAACTATCTTACTGTCATAGAACAAGGTCTTCAATCCTGGATTGGAGCCTGAGAAGCCTGAGACAGTCCTAAACCATGTGCAATTCCATCACGCTTATCAACACTGCTACTATTTGAGTACAAAGCTGGGCAATGAAAAACAGTAAAAATATGCTACCTTGGACACTAAAGTACATTATAGTAAGAGTGACAGCATTTGGCTTTTTTTCTTTTTTTTTGAGATCTTTGCCCTCTGGCTTTCAAAACATTCATGAAAAGGCTGAGAATGTCATTCACATCCAAAATAACACAGAAGTTTTATAATAGTCCACATGTTCAAAGCACTGTCAAGACTTTAATCCACACAATGCTCCTGGGAACCAACATCCTTCTCCTTCATCCCACCAGAAAGTACAAGTGTTCACAGGAAGTCTGAGGACATATCTCATTCAGTTTAGGAATATTTATCTTCTTTTCATGGAAATATTTTGTAGAGAGAGCAAGAAAACTCCAAAATAACTGTCTAGGAAGAGTTTTCCATGTTCATGTAAAAGTTATTTTTCAGTAAGATCCTTTTCTGTGAGAATCTTCTCACAAAAAATAAAATAAAATTCAGCCACCACTGCTTGAAAATACAATACAACAGATAATATATAAACATTTCAGGAGACTGGTAAGTTTAAAATGACTATCCCAAGAGTAGATATCAGGTCAGGGCTGTAGCCATTGTGCAATTGATCCCCATCTGTTTCTACTCATGATGCAGCTGCATCTACATGCACTGTGTCATCACCACGCCTTCAAGCTCATGGGGCTGCCTTAAGTTTTCAGCATATCTGAACAGTATTTTTGACTATTCATCTTTTCATCAGCTGCATAGTAAGCTTGTGAAGCAACCAAGCTGGAGATGTAATGTGTTCTTAACCAACATCTCATTGGGACCTGCTGTCTCAGCCTTTTCTTGACAAGTCACCCGAAGTCACGCTCAATAGAAGAGTTTAAGCCAGCATTTTGCTGTTTTTTCCTAAATTTCTTCTGTGAGAGAAGAGCCTGAGACAGACATCTATAAGGATTTTGGTCTGTAACTATTTCTGAGAAGCTAACTCTCTGTTAACTAGAATGGGCATCCAGCTTATGCTGTCACATCAGCAGCTCCCACCAGTAGAAGCTGTTTCACTATCCGCAACTTCTTGCTAACTCTAGCAGAGCTCACAGAAAAATTCTTCTTCTTCTCTTCTTGCCAATTCCAGTGCAACTCAGGTCACTGCTGGAGGATGCTTTTGCCACTGGTGACAAACAAGGTCTCAAGCTCGATCCATCAAAATAATGATGAGACCACCATCATGCCTTTATCGATCAGAGCAATGGAGCATTTTAAACAGTCTCAGATGTTGTTGTTAGATTAAAACTCTGCTTATACAGTTAATATTTTATATAACACATGCTTTCATAAGTTTATGCTTCTTTATTACTGTCCCCTTTATGCTCTCCCCCACAGTTGTGGTAAATGTCAATAGTGCCCATCAGTGATCTCAGCTTGAAAACTATTTCAGTCACAGCTCTTGTTAATGTGAAATTAAAAGCTGAGCTGGAAGAGGTTTTGCAATCTGATCCTTCTCCTTTATAAAGACACACCTCAGTTGTAACACTTAACCAATACCAGATCCTTAGTCAATATTTATTCCCTAAAGCTACACGTATTATTTGGCTACCTGATGTTTTGCCTGCTTGTATATTTCAGACAGAGGGTATCTGTTCCATGGAAAAACACCCCAAAACAAGCAAACAAACAGAAAGTACAAAGACAACACACTGTCTCCGTTCACAAAAATATTCAACTGTAACTTTCTGGCCTGCTTAGCGTAGTTTTAAGTCTTTGTTTTTTGTAAGCCTTTCTATCTTGCACCCAAACATCTCCATGAAATCAAAGCATGTTTCACCAACGTCAGCATCAGCGTATCCCCTCGCTACCCCTGGCTTTCAAGGCAGTTGCTGTCAAAGGTGCAGAGCTTGATGCTGAAGGGCTGCTGTGAATTTGCCTTCTTAACTTGAGGGACGTTAGGGAGCTGAACCTCTGCCAGAAAGCAGCCTTGTTTGTTATTAACACAGCCCATATTTAGCAATGTGTCTCCGAAGGAAAAAAGCACATACTTTCATCTGAACAAAGCCCCATCGCTGTACAGAGCCAGGTCCCCAGGGACCTCTGGATCCCATTTTGCATGGCCAAATAAGGTAAAGCAAGAATTTAAAAAATGCAAACCTGGCCTGAAATTGCCCACAGCTTTGAGGAGAGATTTTTAGGACTTTTTAACCTTTTGTTATACATCAGATGATGCCGCAAGGCCTTCTTTTTTATTACTTCTCCCTGAATACCTAACTTCCCACACATATTTTAGAATACAAGTGAGCTTTAAGGAGATGAAGAGGTTTGGAGACCAAGGCAGGATAGAAGCAATGGGAAATGATACTAAAGAAAAGTGTCTTAAAGCTTCACCTGAAATTAAAGTGATGTGATTTGCCAACAGGTACTGAAAGGACATTCTCCAAATTAGAACCAAGCACCATTCTGAAATGCACGCGAGGGGGAAACTATCAGGCTGTGCATTATGAACTTCCCTGAGGCTTTTAATTCAAGCCCATTGCTATTGAGCTGCACAACTCTTCTGTGAATGAGTAGCCAGAGAAGTCAGTCTCTCTAATGAGCTAAACTGTTAGCCACTTGCAGAAGGAAGGGCAGGATGAATATTCTGATTGCACTGAAACACCTCTTTTGCAAAGATTTCCTAAGGAGGAACTCTGACTTGGTTTTTCTCTATGCCTCTTTAACCACAAGCACATTACCTCTTGTCCTCCAGCACTGTCTCTGTACCTCATGGCTTCCTATGTCCAAAAAGTACGTGGCTGTTTCATGGGAACCCAGAGATCAAAATCTACCTTATGAATGTGCATTAAAACCACAAGAATCTAGGACATGGGAAAAGCAAGCAGCTACATACCATTCTAATAGAATTACTCATACACCAGAGTTATTCCGCTTCAAAAACAATCAGTGCAAGAAAAATCACTGAGGAGACAATGAATACAAGATCAAATCATCATTTAAGGAGGTGGAAGAAGCACAGATTTCTCAACAAGCTGAAGACGACACCAAAAAAAAAAAAGGATTTTTGTTTTTTTTTCTAACTAACCGAGGGATTAGGAGATGTGATTAGGCACTGCGGGCATCCTGCGACTCAGAAGCTTCTCTTGGCTTCCAGGGAAATGAAAACATGGTCACAAAACTAAGATGTTCTGGCATTACCATCATTGATGGAGACTCTTGTAAGATCACAAGTGTTTCTCATCTGGCTGCTAACTTTTGTAGAAGTACCATTAAAGTCATCTTGGTACAGTGCTCACTGGTCTCATGCAGATATCAAGGAAGTACCATGCATACATACAGCTGAAGGCCATTAGGGAAAAGAAGCAGTTTTTCACATCTAGAAATACATTTTCTACAGCAGATTAGCAATCAAAGCGGTTAAGTGCTAGCTAATCCATTCCAGCATTGTCATATGAGCAGTTCTCAGTTTGCTTTGCCCAAATTAAAGCTGAAAGGAACAGCTTTAAAGGTTCTCTTTACCTCTCCCATAAAATAATTAAAATGAAAATTCAGAAAAGAACGAAGCCAAGAAACTGAAAAGTGAGAAGAACATACCTTTTGCCACACTGCACACAAGAGAACAGGGGCATAGGTCAGGTTTTTCCTGTGTCACAGGGTTCAGACTTCAAAACTTCATCATACAGCGCTGTTCCTGAAGTCAAGTCTGGTGCCTCACTCTGGGCCGTGAGCAGCTGCACTGGCACAGCAGGACCATCCAGGCTCCAATATTACAAGGCAGAAGAGAAAACTTGTCCAAACTCATGAATTTTGCATAAGTCCGTGCAAAAATTAGGAAGTATATTCCTCTACGGGCAAATTGTCACATGGTCCCCACCTGTTTGATTTCTGTTAGCTGTGCTGATGCAAGAGCTTTGGGTTGGACTAAAAATAATAAGAAGCATAAGAATCTAGGGCTTTTTCACAGTCAGAAGTATGAAAACAGTGAAAGGCCTCTATTTGAACACTCCTTAGATTTTGATGCCTTACTCAGCCGAAACACAACCCTCAGTTTGAAGACTGCTACAATGATTTTCATGCAGACGTGAGCCTGAGCATCATTCTGGAAGCCAGAGGACTCACGGCTAACATTGCTTCAGACTTCTCTGCTCAGCACAAGATTAGGGAGGCAGAGAGAAAAATCTCTCCATCCAACCAACCCAATGTTTTAAAAATATAACTCTAAGCTCCTAGAGCTGACACATGCTACAGTGCTTCAGGATCAGTCCTTCCAAACTGACTTTGGTACGGCGAGACAGGTCCCAGCGACCACAGGGACTGGCTGCCTGGAGACCTTATCCCTGCTTCTGGGAGATTTGTCTTGGCCTGTTACATCCTTACCTAACAGCCCATGGGAGCCACAGGGTGTCACACTGCCCAGACCCATAGGAAGCTTGAGCTTTCAGAAAAACCACAGCAGCTATGGGTTACCTTTCCCCAGCAACCCTTGACAGGAGAACTGCAAAGAGCAGGGCTCCATGGGGAGGTCTGACAGCTACATCCCAGTCAGCTGTCTTCTGGCTAGGCAGCTGTTTACCTGAACCAAAGCAAGGAGATGCTATGGAGTTTCTAGCCACGGCTTGAGACTAAATTTAAAACTATAGAAGCTTCCTCTTGCTTTTTTCATGAAGTACTGAAACTGAGCAAGGTCCTCTAACAGAGTCCTGAAGCTCTTCAAATCTGCTGGGTAAAATTTTAACCTTTGCCTCTGATATAGAGGAACCTGTGTGGAACGAAATTTAGATAATTATTTTGATAAACTTGAAATTCACATTCCTTGCTAACCAAACCTAAGATACTTTTCATGTATTGAGGCTTCCAAAAGTATTAGAAAGCTTTAGCCACAGTTTTTTCACGTTTTGGAAGTCTGTTTTTAAAATCAGGTCAAACTGGGGCAGATAGCCATACATAGGGCCATAAGTAGGGCATCCTGTTAATAATCAACAGCTGTTTCCCTATTTAGTCTAATTGAAGATTTTGGGAGGAAAAAAAAATCAAAAACCAGCCATGTGGAAATAAATTCTATATGTATATATATTTATGGTTCAGAGCCAATGAGAGGGAAAGTGGATTGTACATCTCTGGATATCATGTCATGATCCAAGGCCCAAGCACAGCACTGGCCAAGGGTTCCAGCAGAACCAGGCTCCATCAGGTGCAATCACGAGACTGCTGTACTGGAAGCAATCTTGAAGGGGGAGCAGGGAAAGCATTTAGGCAAGAGGCAGTAGAAATATCTTCCACATCTGGAACCTCACCAGGTATGTGCCACCAGCAGTCTCAGTGGATGTCCACAGGAAATGCCAAGCTCAGTTCTTTCACTTGCATTTCTCACCCTACCACATCACATACAGCCCCCCCAAGGAAAACCACATCAGAACCAAACAAGAAAAACAAAGCACCAATACTTGTCCTACTTCTGCTAGCTGGAGCAAATGAAATTAAATAGATCTTTGTGTACATTTCACATCTGTGTGCTTGGATACCACAGCGCAGTGCAGAACAAAAGGAAATTTTATGCCTAAAACATGTCCTATAAACTGTTCTCTACATCAGGGTGAAGGAGAACGAGGATACATTTTCATATGCCACGTGGGAGTAGGGCTACGCAAAAGCTTAATGTTAGGGGTGTGCTTATGTGACAGGCTTGGGTTATAGCTGGACAAACTGTGAGGACGACTTCTTCACATTCAGGCAGAATAATGCTCTGTGTGCTTGGCAAGAGCCTGAACTGCAATGTCCAAGTGCACGTCTTAAGTTACCCAGTCAGAGCAAGCAGATCTGGGCTTTGGCTGAACACAGAGCCCAGGCTGAATTTCAGCTGGCGTTGCTCTAGGCCCATCTCTGCTTGCTATTGCTCTTGAGTTCAGCTCTCAACCTTGGTCACAGGACTGTGCTTCTCTCCTTCAGCTCCACATTCGCACATATTTGCACACATGTTTTCAGCGGGTGTCCCAGGTAGCCTTCCTTCTTGCGCAATTCATCACAGTATAATTCTCCAGAAACAAAAGTGCTTGGAGAAAAAAAATATCCCTGGGTAATTTTCTATCTGCCCTTCACAAAGAAGCAACATGGAGAAAAGAATCAATCCAGAGACAGGAAGAAAACTAGCCAGAAGTCATCAAGTACAGGAAAGAAAGAAAACTGAGAAGTGGGGAGAAAGGAAAAAAAACATCTGAAGACAGTTTTTTATTTAATTTCTAAAAGCACATTTCTGGAAAAAGAGATCTTTGCTTTAGACTTGGAGTAAATAATCACCCTGAGTTCGTACCCAAAGGATACACCGGGTCAGGTGTTCTCACAGCCAGGGGGATTCAAAGAACTAGTGAACCTGGGAGAGGGCCTGCAGAACACATCCCAGTTGTGGGGTTGGGAATTCACAGCTCAATGACAAGGGGCAGCCTCAGGAAAAGCTGAAGACTGGAGAGATTTGACAGTCCAAGGAGCTTGGGAAGCACAAACTTGGGCTTGCAGCAGTGCTCCTTTTGAGCATCAGACAAGCATGCTTTAATTTTCTGAGCTTCCCAGATGAATTGCAGTTATGTACATGCTGTTTTATAGGCAGAGGAAATCCTCCTTTTATGCTTTCCAGCCCCCACTCGTTTCTCCTCCCCAGAAGTTTTTATCCTCTCAGCTGTGCCAAGCATCAAATGAGCTGCATGTGTAGTTCTCCAGAGAGCAAGAGCCCTGGAGAAGCAGTCAGGAGTAGGGAATCTGTGATCATCACCTTTTTTTTTTTTTCCCTCTTAAGACTCCTGTTGCAGGCTATTCTAACGTGTCGAATTAGCAGCTACTTGCAATTCAGAGGCATTTTAAAGTGAAGAAATTGTTAAAATCAAAACAAGTGCTTTCACATTCGACTTCAAAGTTTAAAGAGAGTTGTTCTTCGCTGGTCACCTGAATCTGTTTTATGAAGACATCTGAAAAGCATTTTTATCATCCGCTGAGCAATATATACTCACGAAGCTGTTCTAATTGCTTTGGAATGTGCACCCTGGCTGCTGGAACAGCTTGGTGCTGCTGATACACTGAGCAAAGTAATGCTGGCTCATAGGACATGCCGCTTTATATCCCTCATTCTGAAGGTAAGCAGCATGAAATTTCAGAGAATGGTAATAAAGCAAAGAGTGCACAAATGTTAACCTCCACAAAGCTGCCTTACATGCTTACCAGAGCATACTCATCAGGAAAAAAAAAAAAAGCAAACAAAAAAACCCCAACAAAACAACAAAATCTACCACAACTGAAACACTGATCAGTAATTTCATACTAGATCTATTTTACAGATGGAAATTGCACTGATGAAAATGTATTCCAGGTCCCCTCTTTGCCAGTCTCTGACATGCAAGGAGCCACAATCCCTGCCCACAGGTGAGCCCTGCCATTAGCCTGCTGCCATGCCCTCCCCTCTGAGAAACAGCTGAGGTATCATATTGAGAGATCAGAGATGATCCACTCAGTCTTGCCTTAATCTCCTAGACCCAAAGCAGAACTCTGCTCTGTATTCCACATGCCCAGGCTCACTAACAGCCTACGCTCACAAAACTGGAAATAGCTCTATCTAACAAGGTGTCCCCTGCTCTGTAAGGGCACTGTGGGCAGCTCTCCCTGCAACTCCGCACAAGGCTCTGGACCTACAGGTGGTCCTCATCCTCCTCACAGCTGCTGCCTCCCACATGGCTGCTTCACTTTTCCCCTCACGCTGCCAGCTCCTGCAACACTTTTTATTTCTGTTTTTCTTGTTTCTTCCCATTTTCTCTTGCTGTGAGGAACCTGATCTACAGGAGAAAGCTTGGAGGCTGCAGAAGGGATCTTCCCCACATGACCTTTTTAATCCTTGGCCTCCTCTGCTTCAGTCAACACCACAAGTGCCTTTTGCTACAACAATCCCCATTTGTTGCTTAGGAATTAAACATTGACTAAACACATCATTCTGCATAGGCCATTGAACTGGAAGAATGTTTGGTGAGCTCAGCAGCTAGAGCTTTATTAACCATCTCTAGTGACCTTCTCCTTCAGTGAGGCAAACACAACGCAGCGATTTGGTTTCAGACCCTTTCCACGCTCTCCTTCAGTAAACCACAACTCTCCTAAAGCTCTAACACCCACATTAAAAAGCTCTGCCCACAGGCAGTGACTTACTCACCTATCCCACCAGAGTATAAAGCTTACACGGTTCCACACTTCACCATTCCCTGCTCTCTCCAGACTGGTTTTGACGTTCTCAAAAGCACTGCCATCACTTGCATCTGCTGCTCCTGTTGCCAGACTGATAAGTGGAAGTGCTGCAATCCCATTCCAAAGGGAGATGGTCTCATTTAGTATGCCTGCAATGTTTAACAACACTCTAGAGCGCAGGTCAGCTGAAGGTGTGTTGACACAAAACAGCCAAGAGATAAGACAACAAATGGAGCTCTACAAACATCCAGCAGGATGATAACAGAAGTCCAGAAATCCCCCCTAGGGGTGGATACTCCCTCCCCAGATAGCAAAATAACCATGAAACGCATTCTGGAGTAATTATATTCTGAATACAGGTCTGGAAAGGCTGCTTTGGGCTTCTCATTCTTAGGCACTTAACAACAGCAAGAAAAAGATGTGAGAATTCTTTGCATTTTCTGAATTTTCCTTTAGTTCACAACCATCCTTCTATACTGAATTTAGTGCCGTCAAAAGAGAAGAACACAGGAAAGAGCTCACATTTCCCTCAAATGCAGTGCCAATGTTTCCTGCTGCCAGCTGATCAGGAGTAAAAAACTTTGAATTTTAGGTAGCCATCTGAGGTTGCCAATCAAGACAACAAAAAACCCCAGCAAACTCCTCTATCACCTCACCTCACCGCATTCCATTTGGTGGCATTTTGCCAGCGCTAATAATTGAGCATAATGGTGAAGTGCTTTTGAATTTCAAAGGCAGCTTTCATCACTTGTCCTAGACTAATCAGCTCTGGAAAAAAAAATAATAAAAAAAAAGTCAGTCTGAATACTGTCTCAACCTGGAGCCAAAAAGCCATACCTAATCTAATTAAATTCTCTTGCAGAATACAGCTGTATGTGCCAGCTATCTCTGAGCTAGGAAAACAACAGCACCAGCAGTAGTAATGAGACTCACGGAGCAGGGTAGGCAAGTCCTGACCAACAGGAATCTAGCAGGACAGGAACAAAAGGGAAATGTGATAATAGATTTGAGGATCCTAACATGAGACACTATTTATTTGTTCCCTCTCCTGCCCTACCACACATAGGATTCTTTAAGAAGAGGATAACGTGTGGTACACTGAAATGTTAGAGATGGTATCTTGGCGTACGTGCTGGAACCTAACTGTGATCTGGGGGTCAGCATTACCCAGGGAGGTGTGTCTCACATCTTCAGGAAGAGCAAGGTAGCAAATATACCCAACCACACTTCACAGAAGTCATTTTTGTCATTTTTGCATTCGTACGAGAGAGTTTCAGTCTGCTCAACACAGACCGTATGCGGATCTATATGTTTGCAGCCCCTGGTACCATAGTAGGAGCATTCTCAAGCTTTAATGAATGTGGTACAACACTGTTGTGATCTGGGCAGGTATAAAGATCACCACTGTAATTTTCAGCATATTGGAAGGTACTCACATTTTTTTTTGTTAGGGATGATAACACTATACCTATACTATACTATTTACCACTATAAATTTTGTTCATGATTTGAGCACGCTTGAAGACATCCATAAAATAAGTCTCCACCTGCTGGTTCCACAGGCATCTTAGGTCTACAAATACCATTAGAATGATATTAATGATAGGGACCCAAGAAAAACAAGGCCCTGGGAACAGGACAGGGCAACTGACTCTCTAACAAGAAGGCAGGTGGTAGAGATCTGGCACATCTCCACGCCTCCTGGCCAGCACTCCTTGTGAACTGAGGAACAGAAGTATACACATCTACTCAGCATTACATTTCTGTGAGCATGAGAAAGGTAAAAAGCATTTTCAATCTCAGCTTTTCCAAAGTGCCCTAACCAAGCACTCACATCCAGCATGGCAGGATAATGAGAATTTCAAGTTGGCTGCTTGCTTGCCATCTACAAAACGTATGTTTTCAGTGGAAGCTCTAGTGTCCTCAGGAGGCTGGATTTCCAGCTAGTTTCTCACTCTCTGCTAAAGTCATTGCTGCAACAGCTCCTATAGCCTTTTCTGCTCTGAAATCCACAGTGTAGTGATATAGCAGAGAACAAATTCACTGTTCAATCTCATTTCACTCCTGGGTAAACAGAATTTCACTACAATCATAATCTTGAGGTCCCTGGTGCTTATTAACACTGCCTGCATTATTTGTCAGCCCTGGAAAGGGGATCAACCTAGCCCCACAACAGGAGGAAGGAACTAAATACAGAAGGGAAATTAAACTACTCAGAAGCCCTTGTTCTTTGCAATAAAGGCAAAAAGGAAAGATTCTAATTATCTAGCTTATTGCCACAAATAAGCACATTTTTAGTGGTTTTATTTTCAGCGTTTTTTCCCAAGAGATAGCAGTCAACCATCTGAGAACACAGTCCTCCTTGTGCACAAAAATCCAGATGGCATCACCAAATCTCTTTCCAGATGTAGCACTATGAAAACAAATGATTAACTGTTAGAGACACCAAGGTCCTCAAAGTTACATTACCATTTGCACATGTAAACTATTGTTGCAGCAGCCTTGTTCTCTTTTTGTGAAGTTCTCAGTTCAACAACCCTACCCTGAGTTTTGGATTTTGCCTTGAAACTTACAGCCTGGAAAGGTTTGTCTGGTTTGGGGCACAATTGTCAACACTGTGCATGGCTACACACTGAACACGTCCAGCATGCAGGGGAAAAACAGTCTTGAGAAACACCAGCTCATCACTCTATAAACACATCCGTGGTGTGCAACCAAAGCAGCAACATGGTGAGACAGCTTGCATCATTTATCTTCAGACAACCCTGTTACCAAGGGGTACTTTTCAAGACAGATTTATGGAAGGCCAGAAGAGGATGATCTTTGTGATGCACACGTTTTTATGGTTTTAGATTTGGCAGTGAACAACGGGCATTTTTCAAGCAATAACTGCTATCTCACGGGATGAGACGGCTGTTTCTAATGCTGTGAAGTTCAAATCATGACTCCCCTACAAAATGCAAAATTATAGGAAAAGCTCTGCCGTAACGTACGTAGGCTGGAATAACAGTGATTGTTATTTCCCTCTGAAGAAATGCCTGGCACGTTCTATTTTATTTGCTGCCAGTGTAGTCAAGTTTCAGCACTTTTGTAATCACAACACTGTATTTAACTTATCAGATGAACTTTGTGCTGGATGCGATTCAAAGGATGAACTCCATGTAATAATTTGTTCTGAAGAAACCCCCAAACCAAAAAAAAAAAAAGCTTCATTTTTTGTTGCAAAGGAAAAACTGCAACACAATTTCTGCTATGTACATTTCAGTATTTGTTTCCTCCTTCCTTTCCACTGCTCCAGTCTTTCCCTGAGGATGCTTTTTCTTTCTTTCACTTATGATATCAGGCTAATTTCAAGCTGGAAGGCAAGACAAGAATACTGAAACCCAACCCTTTGCTCAGTTGCTATGACTGAAAAGCGAACACTCAGTAGCAGAAAGGTCAAGGAAAATATCTTCCTCATCTTCAATTCTCATTTACAGAGACCTCACCAAACAAACAAGGTATGTTTTTCTCCACCCAGGCTGCCAGATGATGACTTTGATGCAGGGAAGAACATCCCCTCAGGCAGTCTTTTATTTCCCTTTTCTTAAAGCAGATTTGCAAGAAGCAACATGTTAAAAAACAACAACTCAGTTCTCAGTTTCTTCTGTAGTACTGACACCCACATTTGTGACCCAAGATGACTTGGTTTTAGAGTTGCCAAGAGATGTCAAAGGCCAAGATGCTGTCTGTAGCAGAGATCTGGGGGCAGGGACATGTCTCAGTCTGCTGCTTGCCACTCTGTTCAGCAGCCACAGGCACATCTCCACAAACAGGATCAAAATACCATCATGATTGTAACACAGATGAAAATGCTGAAGACACGTACAACAGTCAGTGTTAGATTAAACACAAATTACCCTTTTGAAGCCAACCAAGAGATGCCATCTGTGCTTTGTATTTGCTGGTCAAGATTTTAAGCCATTTCAGTAAAATATACAAGCATTTCCACAGAAAGTCACTTGCTCAGCATTCTCTTGAGTCACCAGGACTCTTCCAGAGATTCATCCTGAAGCAAGGATGCCTGCCAGTACTGCAGAGGGACAGTGTGCAACAACATCATGTCCCATTCTTTCCTCTGAATGCAACAGCTGCCTTGCTACCTCAATGCAGCAGTGCCTGAGGGTGTTCACGTGCTGGCTTCCCTTCTGATAGCACAGAATCATAGAATGGCCTGGGTTAAAAAGGACCAAACTGATCATATAGTTTCAACCTCCCCGCTGTGTACAGGGCTGCCAACCACTATACCAGGGAACTAGATCACGGTAGTGATCCTCCACAGCTAAAATCTGCTTTTAAGTTCAGTAGCATCTCCTGAGAGGCAAATATTTAGTCACATGCAACTCAGGCATGATTCTGATCACAGAGCTACTCAGAGGTTTATGACAACAGCAAAACTCTGCACATAAGGAATGCATAAATTTGTCACAGAATGTGACTAGTCTCATTATGTGCTCTGCAAAGATGTCTACCTTCTACATGTGCCCACACATCTTTGTGCAGCACTCCTGGTAGGCACTAGACTGCAGCATGGACACCAAGAGTTAGTTAAATACAATAAGGAAGCAGGGTGACCGTACTCAATCTTGCACTCAAAGTCCCTTCTGAGATATGTAATTTCTAAAGTGGGAAAACAATATTTAGAGTTTTAAAAAAAGCAAGCTAGTCAACCAGCCTTTAATTTATTTAAAAACAAATGATCAATATTCCTTAGAAACCAGGTAGGACGCCCTGTTCCTTGTAGCACACTTCAGACAGGTTATTAAACTGAAGTCTCTGCTAATCTTGTCTGGCTCGTAACAGCATACTGCAAAGTGTCAGACTACAGGTAGGAACAGCAGTGATTAGGCCCTGTACTGTGATATCTACCTCTAGGACTTCAGGATCCACAAACATAGTACTTACCAGATACCAGGCAACCGTCCAAAGAAAAGGGAATTGGTGTCACCCACACCCTCCTCCCTCCATTCTTGAAACAAGCAAGCTGAAAGCAACCATCAAGAAGAGTCCTATTGATCCCACTGGGTTACCAGTACCCAACATTCACATGGGCTTCGGGAATCATTTTTCACTTTCTAATACAACATTACCATGGAGCTTCATCATCTGTGTACAGCAATAGATGCTGCACAAAGGCATCTACCTGCCTTTCATAATAAAACTTGACCCATGTAATAGCATATTTTCACCTGTTTGTTCAGGCATAGATGCACCCATCCGCACATACAGGTGCAAGCATACAGTTTCCTAATCTATTTGCACTACTTTGACAAACACCCAGCACAGTCTAAAACCAAGCACGCTATCTAGGCCTGCTGCCTAAGGAGCATGAGTGCAGCAAGATCTGGCACTTCAAAAAAATCTTGAGCTTAATAGATCTAGACTAGGTATTAGAAATTCTTTACTGTGCGGGTGGTGACACACTGGAACAGGTTGCCCAGTGAGGCTGTGAATACCTCCTCCCTGGAAGCATTCAAGGCCAGGCTGGATGTGGCTTTGAGCAATCTGGTCTAGTGGGAGATGTCCCTGCCTATAACATGAGGGCTGGAACTAGGTGATCTTGAAGGGCCCTTCTAACACAAACTATTCTATGATTGTCTCAGTGACACCATTCTGAATTAGAAAAAAGGAAACAAGCCTAATCAATGCAAGTGGCAGAATGCAGTTTTCATTTACCAGTCAACAGCACAGAAGACACAGTGGGATTATCTCACATGACATTTTTATTTTCAGGATTAAAAACCCCAATGATATAGATGCAGAATAAAGCAGAAACACAGATGTCAATCCAAGTTTATCTGCAGTTCAAGTGAGGCATCCTAGTATCACAAGACTGAATTGCACAGACTCAAAGCATGAATGGCCAAAAAAAAGAAGAGAAATTGCACAAAATATGAATTGCAAGTAATTCTTCTTCACCTGGCCTCCTTCGCCCCTCCCATTAAGGGTACAAACAAAAAATTTCAATTACAAAATACATTTGACACTGAGCAAAGTTGAAGAGTCAAAATTACTTTGATATGAATGTACTTTTCCTAAGAATTGAGAATACATTACAGCTGAATTTGAGATAGACTGTAAATTATCACAGGTCTACAAAGCATAACAGCAGCACTGTATCACTGAGCATCACAATATGTAAATATCTGTAATATAATTATATAATATAAAATATAATTTGATTCAGCACACAACTACACTGTCAGTGCTATTCCAGGCCTTACAATTAAGAGCTACAGCTTGTTTACAAGATTAAAGACTTGTAGAAAAAGAAAATGTTTACATGAACATACTTCTTCAGTGAGACTCACATTCAGAGGACCTGACTTTAAAATGTAAAACAGACTGGTTTAACAATCTAACCCAAAGTGCTAGGAAGATTATCATTTATCTACTTAGCATTAAGTAGAATGCTGCATTCTTACCCACATACACATTGTTAGCACAAAATCTACTCACTCTCCAGTTTATGCTTGAGTTCTTCCACCAGCTCAAGTCAAAACAGATCTACTGCACTGACACTAGTGAGAGCAGGTGCAGCATTTCACTACTGCAGGATAGCTTTTCAAACCTGTATTCAAATAAAGCTACCTTGAGTTTGAAAACATTTCAACTGAGCAATATTTGTGTGTTTCAACAAAATGCATGGATGTCCATTTCTCTTGGTCCAATCACAGACTTCTTAAAAGCCAAGAGCTCTTATTTGTAAACTAACTAGTAAATGGAGGCCAGTTCAAATATAGTGAACTCCTCCCATAGTGCCTTCTGTCAGCAAATTGAATTGGGACCCTTAGAAAGATCAGCAGGTTTCCACTACTTTTGTCAGTGTATGCTCTGGCTATCAGACAGCAGAAGAACTTCCATTATACACCTAGAAGAGCAAGAAATCATCT
Source organism: Lagopus leucura (assembly GCF_019238085.1). NCBI lineage: Eukaryota > Metazoa > Chordata > Aves > Galliformes > Phasianidae > Lagopus > Lagopus leucura. Next base: position 90,564,726 of record NW_024962262.1, read on the forward strand.
TCTCTGCTAAAAGGACTACATCTTGATATAGTATGAAGTTTGAATACAGTTTTGGGTTAGTTCTGGTGTTCACACTGAACCATTCTCCTGCATTCAAAGCAGTCACCACAAATTACATTTCATCCCAAGAAGTGGTCCTCAAGTTTTAAGGATGGGTAACAATATACTTAAGTCCACCTGAAAGTCTTAATGAAAGTGCACATGGACTCTAATAAATATTTCATATTCAAGTAATCATCAAGTCTCACAGGCTCTGTCAACTGACTTCCATATTTAATGTAGTATAAAACAGAATCACCACAATATTTGAAACAAATACAAAATGAGAACTGCTAATTATACAGTGAACTCTGTATACATGAACTCTGACATGTGAGACAGGTACACAAGGAAAATATTTCCAAGGCTTAGCCAGATCAGAACAACAGATAAGTACCTTGGCAGACACCCTACTTTGAGCCGAAGTCCCTGGTCTAAAAACTTCATTACAGCATGAGTGCCTCCTGACTATCATCAACATATTAACTCAGTACCAACACAGTAGAAAACAGGTGTCAGGAGCAGATGATCCCATTCTTCTCAGTCTTCCCTAAAATGTCAGTTCAGTAGAAATGCTGATTACAAAGAGGCTGATTATCCAAGATTCTCAATCTGACATGTGTCACTGACCACTGCACCCCTAGAACATCCCTCATCAGCACCACCTCCAGCAGTGATTTTCACCATCACAGCAAAGCACCTGCAAGAAACCTGTGTTTTCAAATAAAAAAGCGACAAAAAAAGCAAACAAAGAACTACAACTCAGCTCAGCTTCCCCTCACCAAACAACAACAACAAAAAAAACAAGCTAAGTGACTGATAGTCTGAAAATCAAGTTAGTTACAACTCCTAGCTTTCACTTACAAACATATGGTAAGACACTACAACTCCCATGTTCCTGATACTCTTCTCTCTGCTGCTCCCCACCAGGATGTGCACAGAGGTCTGTGAGCCTCAGGTGTGCCTGAGGGCTGCACATGGCAGCACTGAGCATGGGCACACTATCAGTGTGCTCAGCATTCAGCATATGCACACAAGGAAGAGAAGTGACAGCAATGAAACAGCAAATAAAGTAAACAGTCTACAATAACATACCATATAAATAATTACTCAAGAACACACATTTCAAGTATTTTGCCTCAAGCAGCTATTACTATATGGACTTTTTATCTCCCACATCTACAAAATGACCAAGTACTCAATTACCCACGGAGAGTTTTCAACTGTAACTGTTTAAAAGTGAATTCTACTGCTTTGAGAAGATCCAAGTAAAGCTATCAGCATGCTCAACAGATGCAGGTCCGCATCAACCACACAGGTCCCTTAACCTTCTCCTGCACTAATGCCAATCTTTATTTCCCTTAAGGTCACACATGGCCTTGCTGCCTGCTTGCTGATCCACACCTGACCCAGCTGCAGCCCACTGAGAGCAAGACTCAGCTGAGCTTCTCAGTAGGAGCAGTGCCTACCAGCACTCACCAGACCTGCTCCCCACCGCTGCCACAAACCTGACTAAGCACTGCCACACCTTATGTGTGGGATGCAGACGCAGCCCACTGCCTTACTTTCCTCATCCTCATTTCCTTGCCAGGTCACCTCTTCCTTGTCATTTCTATACTGCTGGAAAAATAAGAGTCCACAACTCAAAGCCTAAGTTGGAGAGCAGCTCATTATCACAGTGTGTGAGGGTATCTGGATATGCTGTGGGGCAAAGAGAAATAAGCCCATTACATGAGCAGCTTTGCTATGGGATATGATGTGTAACAGGAGAAAGGCAGTTCTTGCTGCTTAGAACAGTTTGGAATTACCCTAAGATCAGTTCTAAACATCAGTACTGTCCAGAGCATCTCCAAGAGATGTCCTGTAGCAGGCCATTGTAGCTGCCAGTCACCAGCTTCTTCCAGAGGAAGTCAACTTTCTTCACAGAGGCAGAACATCAAGCACTGCTTTAGAACACCACAAGCCTCTTTAAGATTAGTTTCTCCTCCTACTTTATAATTAATCTTAAAGCTATTTTCCACTTCATGTCTCTCTGTTAACACTCTTAACACCTTGCACTCTTCTGCTCCATTTCAAGGGGCTAGAGCCAACAGCAAAGTGAAAAAAAACAAGTTTGTATTCAAAAATACTTAACCAAAACCCTGAGTTGCAATCATTGTATCTCTATTTAAATAAATAGAACAAAGACCAACAACACAGCCATTACTCTGTACACACAATATAAATATTAGGTAAGCCTGAATAAATCTCTTTTGAGGTAGATACATACAGTATAAAACATACTAAAGGTCAAATGCAAACATCATACCTATTTCACCTTCTCATCTTGTCTTCTGGCTCTGTAGAGAACACTGCAAACATTTTATTTCTGCCTCATCAGCACCTAATCTAAGTTTTTCTGCTCTAAGACAATTTGTAGCTAGAAGACCACTGGAACAGAATCTGTACATTTAATACTATTACGGAGTTTTGGCCTTGGCCATGCCAGAAGTACATTAACAAAACTCAACTGAAAAAAACAGGAATTTTAAATAACTCTGAAAACAAATGATACCAATCAGAACAAGTCCTAAAAGTTTAACCAACAAGATAACAGCAACAGAAATTTGCTGCTGTAGCTGTCAAACAAAGTTTTAAACTAGAAAGTTGAGCTTCATTTCCCTGAGACTGCTTTATTTACTTGGCCCTGCCTCACTAAAGCTCAACAGAAAAAAGACTGAAAGACAGAACCTCCCCAGCCCCCAAGGAAAAAAGATTCAACTTAATTCAGTTTAGAAGAAATGCAAAGAACTCAAACAAAAAACCATGCAACAAGTAGATAAGATAAATCAGACCACAGTCTGCTCAGAACTTGGCCAAGGTTCACACGGAAGGCTTGCAAACCTTTAGATAAAGTCCTGAGGTCAGAGTTGTGACAAACAAAATCGTTTGGGATTTTTCTGTGCTGTCACATCACAGTGGCAGACACAGAATAAGATAAATAATAAATCCAGAGACATTTTTCTTTTGAATAGAATACCCATAAAGATGATTCATTCTCTTATGAATAGATTAATACAAGTTAATAATCACTGAATAATTAATGCACCAACAGCTGGTTTAGGAAGACAACCAAGTAGTATCTGCTCACCAGTCATTTGTGTTGTTTTTTAAACCAAGATAAACAGATCACAGGGCCACTGTTGGCTCATCAATTACGTGCTCAGAAATATCAATGTGATGTCTTTGGCTCAAGCACACAGTCATGTTTGTTGTGCATCAACAAAAATGACTGACTACACTCAGCACTGATGCCTGCTAGCCCTTGTGAGTACATCTTGACAAAGTAAGTGGGTAAAGGCAAGGAAATTCCTTCTACATAGCTGTGGGAGTTCTGACTGCAAGCATAGCATTTGAGTCCAGTTTTGGAATTCACTGTAACACTCAGATCCAGTACTCAGATCTCAGTTTTGAGCAGTCTCTATTAAGTACTGTTTTGAATACCACACAATTCCCAGTTAGCCAGCCTCTTTCCATAGGTCCTTTCATAGAAGGACTAACTGGGTGAGAGACTTTTGCCACAAAACTGGGTGACCAGCAAAAGAAGAAGAAAGTGAACAGCAAATCAAAGAAAGGTCACTGTTTTCTCTTTTGTTTAACTGTCTCAAAACAAGAATTCAGAATTGAGAGTTACAATACTGATAATTTAAGGACTGGAATATTCTCCAAATTAGTGTCAAAGGACAGATATATTAAACACTGCCACAGTAAAGAACTGAAGTAAAATATTTACTTTAGTTTGGAATTTAGAAAGAGAGTTTGGACAGCAAAGAGGCAGTATGTGCCATGTCTTCGCATCTGGGGGCCAAAGAATACTGAAGATATTAGGAGTGTAGCAACTGTTTCTCCCTGAACAACAGGGGTATCAGTTGTTTTATTTCTCTCCTCCCCAGTTAAGTCAGAGGTAGTGTCTAAAACAGCGTGATGAATACAAGAGCAGCATCCAGTGAGATCAGCTATACCTGATGTGGCCAAAAACAAGAGCGTTGGCCGTAATAGTAAAACTGCTACAAAGAGATCAACAATGATTCCTGATTTGACTCCTTGAGTTGAACAAAAAAATAGGACGCTGTGAGACACAGTGAGTCTACTCACCAAGGAGATATGTACAGTAACTGGGTACATCTACTTCAGAGGCCAGCCTCTTGTTGGCAGGCAGACAACACTGTGTGCTGCAGCAGATGTGTGCATAACTTAGTCAAACATATAACCACAAAAAGATATGCAGCAGCATTCAGCTGGTACTCTGTGTTCCACTCAGATCCACAGAGCCCTAGGAGAAAAGAACCTTCTGTATACAATTTAATTTTTAAACCACATTTCCTCTAGAAAACTTTGTTTTAAATTAAATGATTACAGTAGGTTTCACTTAAAAAAAGTTTAGCATAGTTGAAAGATCTTCACTGATAAGCACAAGTGAGACACAGCATTCAGGATTTACTTGAAGAATCATCCTCTTCTAGAAGGAGGTCATTTAATGCAATAACTGTAGCAGCAAAATCAACCAGCTCCACAAAGTCAGATGTAATTATGTTAACACCCATAACACCCGGTTTCTGTGCTTTCACCCAATTCAAAATCATGGGCAGGTTCCTAGACAAAAGAGAAAGAAAGAAAATTAAGCATTTAAGATATTCTCCTCTACAGGTATTCTGCTTATTTCAAAGAGAGCATGCTGCTTGCTAATTATGTTCTCGTCTGTGATCAGGTCCCAGTTGCCATCGAAAAATGCAACCAGAGTGAAAAGAAAACTGCTTAACATAGCAAGGAGTTGTGAGCTGCCAAGCGGGAACATTGGTCAGTCAAACCCAACTAACAGGTACACAAAATGAAATCTGGAAAAAAAGAAATCAATTTTCACCTACAAGATTGTGCTTCAGGATAAAATGCTGCATTAGATTAGTTTTCATCCTGGCTCAGTTTTGAGCAAGTACATGTTGAACTAAAATCTTCACATCTCAGATTGGCACAGAACAAAGCTCCATCTGGCACAAGAAGTCTTTGTGCCCACCTCCCCCTTAGGGCAGGCAGGAAAGACAGTTGTGGGCAGCACATGTGGCACTTCTACCAAACACCTTACATCCACTCAGAGCAATGGCAGGAGGGAAACCCAAGTTGGATCCAGCCCTCAGCACTGTGAGGTCTCAGCATCCCACCATACACTGCTGTAACTAGAGAATGGCAAGGTGTGCCAGGAATTGTTTCAGCTCTCAGTGGGAAGAAGTTTCAGTCATTTCTTGTGCAGACTCCTGACTTGCTGTCTGTCCAAGTTCTTTTGAAGTTCGGTATGCAAGTCTCAGTTTTCAGCACAGAGAAAAATAACTAAATGCATTAGAATTAATTCATGCCACAGAATGCATATATTCAATGAGAAGACAGCAGACACAGATTGGCTAACAGGACAGGGAGGAAAAAAAACCATGAAGATCTTCCACAGCTCTTGCTCCAGAAAAAGAAACTTGTCAAGAAAAAGAGGGAGAAGTAGAAGTGCTGTTCATACCAAGAGGAGACAAACTTTAGTCAGCTGAGCATGAACACTGTACATTTCTCCTCTAACAAGAACTCAGAATGCTTAAATATTCATGCTCAGGGCAGAATTTCCATACGAGAAAGCAGACATAACTGCAGAGACAGATTTGTTCCTGCAGATCAGCTAGCGTGTGTAAATGTACAGGAGCAAACATGTTTTAGCAAACAGTGGCCTCTGTTCTCTGTTTTCACAGTTCCAACAGGTAATACTAATGATGGGATGGGACAGAAGGAAGCTGAGCAGGGTTTATAGCCTCTCAGTGGCTAAAAATCCAGGCCTGTACCAGAAATTACTTGAAACAAAGCAACTTGTTTATTCCATTTCTCTTATTATTCTTTACTAGTTTGAAAACTGAAATTCAGCAACATCTTGCTAACTTTAACAACAAGAGTACATAAAGTATACACTATAGAGGTATAAGTTAGATCTGTGCTCCCTGTTAAGCATCCCTACCAACCATACATATTTACATTTATGCAACTTGTGGCATTAAGCACCAGTCCTAAAGCACCTGAGCACCATCTAGTGTTTGACGTTGATCACACATCAGGAAAGGCAAAGAGCAAGCCCAAAGAGGATACCTGACTACATTCTCAGACACGTTTTGCATTTAATGATGTCTTACCTAATGCCCCTAAACTTACACAATTTACACTTCACCTGGAATTTCTACATTTCTATAGGCAACTTCTGTGATTGCTGAACTACAGCACTTGCTCTTTTTAGAAAGGCTTTTAAAGAAAAATAAGTTACATTGACTTTTGATTCAAAATTATACTTACTATAAGATGACTAATGAGTCTCTTAAGAAGTAAACACAAGCCAGCTGCTATAGACGTGTGTGTTTATCTCACTGGTTAACAATAAGAACAGTTGTGGAGATCATCACAGTGAGAGTCACAGATCCCATTAAGGCAGTTGTGCCTAACTACACAAGTTAATTAAGAATTTAAAAATGTTATAGCCAGACAATCTCTCAGTGACATCAAAACAGACAAACAATAAGCCAGGAGACTGAGTTCTACCAGGACTGTTAGAATTTTGGTGATTTTTGGCAAACGAGCCCATGTTTCATGAGATCACACTCCAAGAGCTCCAATTACCAGAAAACACAATATCCACCCCATTACTTTGCTACTTTCAATAATTATTGATTTTTAATGACTGCAAGTATCTCAACCCAGCAACAGCAATGAAGTAGGACTGCATGCTTCCTAAAAGGTCAGTCAGCAAGTCTTACTTTTAGGCAAACATTACAGTTTCTTGCTTACTCAGTGCCATTTCAACATGAAACACTTCAAGAACTGAGAAATGAAGACATGTCCTTACCTATGAACAAGTGTATTCTTTAGACCACGGACCAGATGTCGTGCGATAGTTTTTACTCGAGGAGTGAGAATTGCTTGAGAAACATGAAAAGTCCCATAACGACTTCGTTCCTCAAGAGTGGTCTCCAGGAACTGTAAGAGCTTGTGCACATTGGTTGTATTAGCCCACGGTGCTGGCATTTTATTCCCTGGCCATAGAAAGGGAAATTCTCGATACAACGGGTAGTGGTAGAAAATAAGAACCTAACAGAAACAAGAAAAAGGAGATGATAGTTATTAACTACTCTGTTTAGAAACAGGATGGAGTACTGGCTTATGCATTACTCCTGGAAGGAGCAAAGCAGTGAGAAAGCGAAGAAATTACTCCTGAGTCATGACTGTCAATAAATTTACTAACATAGATGTGAGGACAGGATTGCTTCAGGCTTTAAGGGTCATCAGTTTAAAAAAAAATGAAAGAATGGCCATAAGTATAGTGAGACGTCAATTCTAAGCAGTCTGCTTAAAAAGCACTTCAGAGCACTGTCAGAATATAACCAGTGAAGTTAAGATTTTAGCTATCTTGACACCTCCTACGCTTCTGTTAAATGGCTGAAACACACTGGGCTATCCAGCATTTTAATAACATTCAGTGAGAGGAGAGTGAAATGCCGTTGAAGTCAATCTCATTTTCAGCAAAACCTCCTCTGAATCAGAAATCAGCATTTTACGCCTTGTAAGGTGGTTCTTTGTAAGAGGGTAGTACAAAGAACGGCCCAGGTTGGAATGGACCTCAAGGATCATGAATCTCCAACCCCCCTGCCACAGGCAGGGCACTAATAGTACCAGTTCAGAAGAAATCCTCAAAATCTCATTTAACTTGTAGTTTAAGAATTAAGTGCAGTCACTGAAATCCTGTTCTCTCGGTCTGTCTCTCTCTGTGGGCAAGAGGGATTTAGTCCTGCCACCATAAATGTGAATGGCTGTGAAGGAGCTAGAAGTTCCATAGCTTCCCTTAGTCATGATGGACCATACATACTTTACATACACCAAAATGATGACATTTTATCATATCCTTAATAGCAGTTAGCATAACATGCTCTCTCAGATGAGAACATTAGTAAGGAACACAATCCTGAGAATACTGTCATCTAATTATTTAGAGTCCCCAGCAAGCTTATATTAGCTATCAGCAGTGTCCCTAGGCCAATACCTCAGAGTAAATTCTACCCAGCTTATCTATTTAAGTCTGAATCTTTTGAGTGTGGAAAAAAAAATTATGGATCATCCTTCCCCCACCTGATGCTTCTTTTCCCACATGTACTGTAACGTCACATATTCTACACACTCAACACAACAAAGTTTGGATCCAAATGCCGAGCGAATCCTATTGATCAAGAAGAAGTGATGGCTGTCATCCATGGCATAGAAGTGATTGAAATCCAAGAAGATGACTTCTTTGGGGTGTTGCTCAAGAAAGGTATTAATCTCCATTAGTCCATCCCATACTTTGATGCCAAACAATCCATGTATGAAGTAAATCTCCTGTCCTATTTCCCCAGGCTTGGAAGATACACGGAGATCAAAATAGCGGATTCCACCTTCCAATTGCTCTTTGAAAGTCAGATTTTGAGTTACTGACCATTTCTTCATTATCTTTTTAACCAAAGAAATTCTGGCCAAGCGTTTGATGGCAGTGGCTTGGTCTGGTCCCACAGGAGATTTCTCATCCACCCAGTAGCTGAAAGAATCATGTGATCCTACAAAATAAAGCCAAGAATAATTAGTTTTCCAAGAACTTGAACTCTCCTCAGCACACACAGCCTTGTAAAATAAAAAAGGCCATACATGCATAGCAGGGCCAGAAAAGAGTTGCACTCAACTCTTTCAGACAATCCTTTTATACTTCATTTTCCCTTTTTTCCCCTCAACTGTACAGGCGTAAGGAAAAACTTTTAAAGAGAGCTGTCAGACCCTGGAATAGCCTGCCCAGGGAGGTGGTGGAGCTGCTGTTCCTGGCAGTGTTCAAGAGGTGTCTGGATGAGGAGCTAAGACATATGGGTTAGAGGCTTGTGATAGCAATGGTAATGAGAGGATGGTTGGACTAGATGACCTTGTAGGTCTTTTCCAACCTTGTGGTTCTATGACCCTATGAAAGTACAGAAAGTAGAGTTTGAGCTGTGTTCTTGCGCGAATATCAAAGCACTACAAAAATTATAACCACAAGGAAAATACCAGTGGTAAAGGAAACTTCCATCCTAACTCCTTTCTCCATCTATAAGCTGTCAAGCAACCTCCAAAGATCACCTAGAGTCTGATGGATCACTGGTTTAAGATGGGACACCAATTTCACTGAAAGAAAAAAGTCACAGATTTAATTTTCATTCTACCTCATAAATTCACTCATGATGTATTTCAAAGTTTCCAAAACAGATATTTTCATTCATGTGATAGAGGGATGTTAACATGCACATACTTCACTAGAATGCTTCACTTTAGCCCCAAAATGGTAAATATATGATCAGTAGTTTGGAGAGTGGCTTAAGACTGGCTGAACTCAGAGGTAAAACAATTAAGTTCAAGGTAACACTGATTAAGCCTGAGATTTTCTTTCAATCAAGTTGTGGTCTCATGTTAAACTGATGTTAGATACTGCTGAACAAACTCAGCTATTTCTCTTCAATCTAGCAGTGACTTCCTGTAGCCTCAAATACAAAAATACAGAATTAATCCAAAGGAAGACCCACAGTCAAAACTATCAGCACACGCTCCTTGAATGTAACATGCACCTTGGCAAACAAATTGCAGCTACAGTGGGAATTTCTGCTTACTAGAAGTACTCTGCAATCCAATACACATTTTAAAAAACCTCACAATAAACTCCAAAATAAAAGCTTGCAAGACAAAAGAAATATCCCTCGCTGAGTCAAGTCAGTGAAGAGCTATCATTGAAGAGTGAAATCTCTTCCGTTGATACTAGGGCAGTCAGAAGCTAAAGATGGGCAGATGCTGATCTAACAGACAGAGGATTTCTAAGCATTTCCAACTATTTACATCAGTCACCTGCATTCTGGCCAATTAGCTGCAATTTCTCTTCAAAACTCCATCTAGAAAGTATTACAGAAGCTCTAAACATTTCTGCTTTCCTGTTTATTTTCAGGACAGAAGCTTTTCCACAGAGACAAACCCCACCTGCATCCTGCAAATCCAGAGCTGAAGTACAGGGAAGGCATCTTCAACCCCTGCTCACCATAAGAAGCTCTTCCTCCAGCTGTCTGAGGGCTGCCATACCTCACTGCCTGCATCTGCCTCTTCCATCACTGCATGGCCCAGTTTCACCTTCTCCTCACTCCTATGGCTTTATTTTTCCAGAACTTTCTTCTCTACCTCATTCTGCAATTCCTTAAAGAAATCCTAATGGAAATTTTAGATTAAGACAACAGTTGAGTCTACAACCCCCCTTTATCCAAGCCTTGCGTACAAGTACTCACCTGAAGGCTCATGCATTTCTTGCCATGCAAGGTCAGAGATGTAATTAAGATTATGATCTCAACTGGATTACCTTGTCAGGATTTTTTAATCCAGACAGAAGGAAAGATCAAGCAGTGGTACACAACAAGCTTAAATGTTCTTTTCTTTGCACAAACTTCAACTAGTTTGAAAGTTCTGAAAAGGAAAGTTTTGTTTCCAGGGTCTATAAAAGAATATTTAAGTAATTCCTGATCAACTCCTCATCTATCCTTCCTGGTCTTTGCAAAAGCATGCCTCTTACGTGGCTTTCCCTTCAGTCGTGAGGAAGAACAAGTGACAAGTAACAAAAAGCTGTTTTTAAAAGCTGTCACAATAAACCACATCAAGAAGCAGCTGTCAGTTTGGGAGTGCTTCTTTCACCCCCAAATATGTAAACCAGAACAAATACAGCTTCACTAATACAGGACTAAACATCTAATGAAGACATTTCAGAAGGTGCCGTACAAAGCCTTGCTCATAAAGGAAGCTGCAATTCACAGATGCTGAAGTTTCACACACCTCATAAAGTACAATGAGTCTTTCAGTCCTCTATGATATTTGTAAAGCAGACTTCATTTGCACAGGGATTGTCTTCTGTCCCTTACTAAGGGACTTACTAAGTCACTTGGTAATTTTATTTATTTTTAAGTTCTCAGTTCATTTTAACTTCTTCCTTTAAGTCTCTGTTAGAATAAAGCCATCAGAAACATTTTCTGTTAATTATAACCAAGACTGTGCAAAGAAGTCTGTCCAGAAGTCACTTGCTGCTATGGCCTCTCACACAGTGACACTGATACATGACTTAGGAATGAACAGAATTACAATTTTATCTGGCATCAAATATATTGTTGTCAACATTGAAGGATTTGTCTACACAAATCCAAGCCAAGAAACAGTTTGTTTTCTTAAGTCTGATAATATATTTCACAGCTACAGAAGCTTCCTTCCATTGCAGATGGCCATATTTAAAGCACAGGGAGAGGTATAAAACAGCAATTTTCTCCTTGCAGTATTGCAAAACAACTTCTATTTAGAGCTGTAGAAAACAACAAAGAAGCTAAATGCACAGTGCAGCTTTTTCAACACATACTTTAAGAACTGGGCTCCTCCACAGGGCAGCTATTTAAGGAACTCGAACTGTGTGACATGCTTCTAGCTAGAGAAGATGCTTGAACATCCTGCATTCATCAACTGAAGAATCTCAGAAGTGAGACTTCTAATTTACAGTGCAGTCAACACATAGCAGAATCAAGTAGAATGTGCACTAGAGAATCTGAAAAACAAGCTCTTTGTTTCATAGGAGGACCGCCTCCCTTACAGTGCAGGGTAGTATCACCTGTACTGAGGACAGTAAGACACAGCAGGAGTGCAGCCACATTCCTCAGTGCCATTTACAGAAGGCCAGCCACCAACTGTGAGAAGTATCCAGGCCATGTCTGACTGCTTTTAGTTCAATAAGAAAAAAGTGAACCAAAAACCCAAAGCAACATTACTGGGGATGCTGGGATGAGAGCTAAGAGACAGGTGAGGATTCACATCATCCACCAAGACCTTCTCTGATTTAAGATCACTGTGCTACGTTTCCAGCTCAGCTACTGACCTTTAATATAGCTTAGCTGTGATGTTAAACTACACACTAAGCTGATTGAATCACGATGTCAAATGAATCCGTTGCTCTCCTTTCTACACCTGAGCCCCATGGAAGACCCAATCATTCTGCAGCAATGGCGTGAGCCAGGCTGGTTCCTGATTGAGCATTACATAATCACATACAGTATCAGCAAAGGGAATGGCAGTCATTGACCAGAGCAAAAAAAAAAAAAAAAAAAAAACAAACCACCACAAAACCTCTCATTGTGGCAGAGTGCTGTGCATGAGAAACCCTCTTCAGTCTGTGGTTCCAACCAAGCAGTATGCATCTCTTCAAGTTACACAGACCCTTTTCTCAAGAAAGCTCACATCAGCAAAACATTTCAGATGATAGTCAAAATCTTAAATATAAGTTACACCCTGTTACTGACTCAAATATTTTCCTTATACCTGCTGATTGTGAACACAGCAATCTCAGTCTGTGATTGAAAAGTGAGAAAGCACAGCAGAGCCAAGAAGCCAGTCCAGAATTGTCCTTTAGGGGAAGAGAGGCTAGATGCCCTATTCCAAATTACATCAAGGGCACGTTCTTGCACATGCTGCATACTGACATGATTCAAGAGGAATCACTGCATGTGACAGTGGATAAGTGTTCAGATTGCAGCATCTCAGGAAGGGTTGCAGTGACAAGTATCAGTGCTGCACTCACACCTTCCAGAAACCCATACCATACAGAAACAAGCTTAAGAAATTAAGAGCCTGTATATTAAGAAGAAAAAAAAAAAAAAAGGAAATAAAAACTTCTGGCAGCTCTTACAACACATTAAGAGATGATGGCTACTCTGCTTTAGTTTCATATCTTTCATCTCATAAAGATGGGAAGGTTCAAGTATTAAGAGGCATCTCAGACACCAAATTGCTAAAATGATGGATGGCCTTCTTAATTTTATCCTAGCAAGTGCAACTGTGGATTAATTTTCATTCATATCTTTAAACTTCTTTTTATTCTCATTACACTAATTTCCCAAGTTAGTTGTATGTTAAATAGATCGCTACTCAATTCAATTTGTATGTTAAATAGATTGCATTCCAGTGTTCAGGGTGGCTTTTTTTTTTTTGCTGAAGTGTTTGCACTAATTGTTAGGAAGCAGCCTTTTATCAGCACATCTGCAGCAAAGTCTTAACTTTCCAGCATCTCTATTTGTCATGCTACTTGGTCACAGATAGCCTAATTAACCCACGGTGTAGCTCAAACAATGACATTAATCAACACGACGTTATTAAGCCTTCATTTCAACAATTACTGGTTGTATCTCTTTGCATGATCTTCTTTTATTTCCACATCACTTTGTCTCCATGCACAGATGCAGTACAGGGAAAGGAATCAGCATCACCTTACAAACCCATGACTTGCAAATATACTCATATTTCAAACATCCCTTGAAGGTATAGCACACAAAACACAGATCCTCCACAAAAGATCATACTATGTGCATGCTGCCAATTACTTGAAAACAAGACAAACCTTTTTGTTTTAATACAAGCAGCTGAATCAGTAGTTCCCCTGGTTGCAAGGCTGGGGACTAGCCAGATGCAGCAGGTAAAGAAACCTCCAAAAAGCTGGCTAGCCAAGAAACAATAATGAAAGCAAAAGGACAGGAGAGCACATAGTCATTGAATTTAACTGAATCAGAGTAATTTGTTTTGATGTCCACATTGAATAAATATTAATATGATGGAAAACATGATAGAAAACCCCTCATGTAATGTTAAAGATTCCTAAGAGGCAAGGTCAACATACTTGTACCAATCCATTAACGACATTAAAGGGTCATTTATGGGCAAAGAATCGCCCTAACTGTAGTTGATGCCAAGACTTCTTAGAGCAAGCTTTGCTCACTATACGAAGTGCATTCCCCATACATTACAAAGCACCACAGATGGCAGAGAAGCAAACATTACATAGCCAAGACACTTAAGACAGCAACCAAGTTCCAAAAAGACAGGATGCAAACGCTAGCAAATTAAAGCCCACAAGTGTTCTTCTAAACCAAATGTTCCACATGTGCCAGAATTGAGGGAAAATGGGATAAACACAAGTGCCTCACGGAGCCTAGAAGTCCTCAGGATTCAGGTCATTAACAATCCAGATTTTCTAATCAAAAGATTAACTTCTTAAAAGCTCTTCACTAATGAAAAACAAAGTAAATAGTTCATTTTCATTTGCCAAGCCAAAGGACAAGAGGCAGTAACAACAAGCATCCTATTGAAAGTTATTAACCTAAAACTACTTAGATAAACACATTAATATTTCAATACAATTCTGAAAGAATTCTTTGGGTATGATTATTAACACTGTTTCATTAGAGAAGAGAAAGAGCCTAGTAGAGATTAAATCCTCTTAGGAAAACTTCCTCTCCCTGTCAGAGGATTACCATGACTTCCCCCCTTTTGGGGTGGAAGGCAGTTAGGGAGGAACAAATGATGTAAGGAGAAAGAGAGAAGTCTACATGAGACTGTCACAAACACAATATCACATTACTCCGCTCTTCCTTCAAGCAGGAAGAAATCAATTTGGATTGAATTAGCCATTTGGATGGAGTTCTCTCCATTAATTTTTGCACAAGTCAACCATGACTCTCCATTTATTTTATTATTTCCCCGTAGAGGGAAAGCAGGAAGTGGCAGCACCTCTCCAACATTTCAAAGCCTGGATGGATGCTCCTGCTCTGAAAAGAAAACCTTCAATTTCGGTTCTCCCATATCCCTTTTCTGTGACTAGTCAGAAACGTGCAGATCAAGAGCTCTCATCTTCCTTGTGAATTATTCATATTTTCATTATGCAGCCCTTTCAAAATCTTCTCAGGGCAGCACGAAAGACTTCCCCATCATACTGAAAGGGAGAAACAAACATTAATATTGACACAGAAACTGTTTTTCCTCTGTTAGTAAAATTTATCTTAAAAACCAGTTACGACTAGCTGCTATTAGAGATAGAAGACTAAGGTAATGAAGTCACTTATTTCTGAACGGACTAATCCTGAAAAGTCTGCATTTACAAATCACATCCAACACCATATTTAAGCAGGTATGTTCCACTAATGGTTACACCCTCATTGATTGGTAGAAGCCAATTAAATTAGAAAGGAAAATAAAGCTTGGTGAACCAAAACATTAATTCTACATTTTCTTCTCTTTGAGCTTTAACCCAACAGATGGCCATTTTAGCTGATTCAAAGGAGTACTACTTGGAAAAGAAAACGCAGATCCAAAAGCCACTGCTTTTCCTCACAGGAGGCATGTCCACATGGCACACAAGCTCAGGAACACAGCAACAAGACGACTGCAGCATTAGCAAGTTCAACCACTTGCCTCAGGGTTGAGGCATCAAAGATGAAAAAACATCACATTTCGTAAGAAGCTCGTGGCCCATTTTCAGATGGCCAGGGCTGCCGCTTCATCTACTGTAAACACTTGAGTTTCAGCTTGGCCTCCTAAACACAAGGTGCCCACAGGACTTTCGCTAATCACTAAGGACAGCAAAAGTGGCTATGGCTGAAGAGATGGCAGGAGCCATGCGAGACCCCCCCAGCTCAGGCATCCCCAAAGGCACAGCACAGTCTGTCTGAAGCTCTGTTTTCCAGAGGTGATCATTTCATAGGACTTGGATCAGCGAATTCAAAACCATTAGATTTCTCTGTCAGGGCTTCAGGGCAATCTTATCAGGAGGTGGAAACAGGGACACATTAACAAAAGCGTCTGCCACAGTCATACAGACATGCCCATGAACAAACTATGGAAATTTATTCAATTAAAAGTTACAAAGATAGTTAATTAAGAAATTGCATGTGGTAGGGAGAACTAAGCAGCTTCACTGAAGCAGTAACGGAGCAGCAGATGAACCTTATCTGTTTTAAGAGGCCAAGGACACACTTCTCCACAGATATCATTGAAAACAGGCAAAGACATTTCAACAATTAATTCTGCTTTCCAGTATAGTCCTATTTTAACCACGTTCAAGTGAAGGTTATTTTCTATGTTAACAAAATGCTTTTGTAAATTTGAAATTCAGCTCTAGCTAACTACAGCCCAGCATCCTACAAGCAATTCTCTAGCAGTCACTCAACCTGCTGCAGACAGGAACTGAGCCACATCTTAATTGCTCTGCATTGCTCTGAAATGACACCTTGGCTATGCTATCACATACATTCACAGGAAGTGCTAATATACCAGCTGGGATCCCTGAGCAGTGACAAAAAGGCTCTGTGCCCTGTCAGAAGCAATTACTACAGTGCTGCCCTATTTCTCTCCCGAGAGGCAGACTGCTCACAAACCCACTCCAGCAGCACACCCTGCCTGGCATTACCTACAGCGCTGTATGTACTCATATCTGAATAATCTAAATTTTTTTGTGTTTCAAATCAGTCTTAAACATATGAAGTTAAACACAGCTTTCCTGTCAATACTGAAAAACAAATCTTACAGCCTAGGACAAACAACACTGTGAATTGACTTTCATACCACAATTCAAAGAGAAGCATTTCTGGCAGGAACTAGCTCTCCAAAAAAGTGTTTCCCCCCTATCACCACCACCTGAGAAATTTTCCATCAAGTTGTCTTGCTGAAGGCACTCACTCACCTTTGTATGAACAGGTATGGGCCAAAATTTGTCCTTCATTTATTCTAAGGGGAGGAGAGACAGAAGGAATGGAGGAACCAAAGCAGGAGACAAGAGGCATTTGGCTGGCATAGCTGGATTAAAAAGTAGCATCTACAATTATTCTTGATGCTCCTGCAAGAAAGGGCTTTCCTACTTTCCCATGTACAGGTAAATCCCTAACTAATTGATCATAAGTTTCTTCCGTGAGGCAAAGAAAAACAGAATTGAGGGGGGGAAAAAAAAAATCCTCTCAGCTAACCATCCAAAATTTGGAACCAATCCAGAGATACAGTCTGATGAAAAACTGCAAGTACACCTACCTCACGTATCACAGCTCTTGATTAGTCAAAGACTGCATAAGCCATTCATGACTAAGGAAATGCATTATCAGCAAAGCCAAGGGAAAACAGATTTGTCACTTTTTAACTCATCACATTCATATCCAGAATGTCTCCAAGAATGGGGCTTCCACCACATCTTTGGGCAACCTGTCCCAGTGCCTCACCACCCTTACTGTACAAAAAAAAATTCCATATATGCAATTTAAATCTCCCCTCTTTTAGTTTGAAACCATTTCCTCTTGTCCTGTCACAACAGACCATGCTAAAGAGTCTGTCCCCTTCTTCTTTAAACCTATCCCCTTTCCCTCGCTTTTGAAAACATATAGGTCAAGAAATGGGCAAGGAAAACACCAGGTGTCAGAGTTACATAGCTCCATAAAATAACTCAAAACAAAATATCTTGAGATTAGACTAAATGCTATACAAATACAACACTTTGCATTATCCTGCTAAGGGTCACATTCACAGTTCATGTTCAAGAGCTCATTTTAAACTCACATTCAAAGAGGATTAGTCCAGAGCATAATTAGGAAAAAAACCCTCAAGAGCTTCACATACAGTCATAATTTGTTAAAGATAGTATTTTTGACAAAATTAACTGTACGCAGTTTGATGACATTTCAGTTATGTGACATTTTTCAATTTCTCACTGCAAGACTCCTTCCCTCAATCACACCACACAAAAACTCACCTTCAGATGGCACTGAGCTGGCTTAGAATGTAGTCCCCAGTTTTTCAAGAAAAGCCCAAATATTAGAACTGATTGCACCCAAGCTTTTGAAGATTACTCCAACTTCTTCAAAGTTTCTCTCTATTTTGAACACAGAATTCAATCAGCATGTAAGCACTAAATGAGTGCACCCAATAGAATACCCACGGTAAGCACTACTTGTTATCAGTCACTTCTCAGGATTGGGCAAATACAGAATAATGACTTCCTCTCTCCTCAGGCAGCACATTTCACAACACATTCAGAGAAACGGAATAGTTTTGGTTAAAAAAAAAAAAAAAAATCCCAGAGGTCACAGCTTCCTTTAAAGTCAGTGAAAACACGCAGCTCCAAAAGTTTGCGCCAGATGAAGAACTCTATGCTTCACACAAGAGAGTTACTTAAATGGTAACACTTGCAAAGCAAGAGATTGGTTTAAACCCAGTTTAGTTGGTTTTCTTTTTTGGGTGTATATTAGCAATTATTAATTTTGAATAGTCCCAACCTGCAATCTCTTAGAAATACATGTATATTTATCTCTAAATGCTGCATGTCCAAAACCAATCATTTCAGGGTTTTGAATACTGCCTTTATTTAGAGCTAACACAAGTTCTCGGGCTTCAACTGCTTCAGCGGCACCAATAGCATTGCATCCCCAGTCTTGCATACAACAAGAAATTGGGAGGAAGGAGGAGAAAAATCCAAAAACCAGTTGATTCCATCATTCCAGTGGTGAAAGCAAACACCACAAGAGACAGACAAAAGCAAGCCATACCTGTCATACATGCATACATTACAGACAGATCAAAATGTTTCTCATTTGAGCTGATGGCTACCTTCCAGATTTCTTGAAGATAGCACAGGCTGTCATTGATATTCAGCATCTGTAAACAGATCTCCCAACAACAAACTGTATTGTATAACCCTTTCCTTGCATACTGCCAGTAACATCACCCTGGCTCCCATAAAGGTTGCTTCATCAACTAAAAAAAAATTCAAATCAGCAGAAAAATCACTGGACTATAATTATAAAAATCAGAAAATATAGTCCCAAAGCATCTACCCATTACACCTTCTTTTCTGCTCCTCGCTCTACTCACCAGTGCTGGGACCAGTGGTATTTAACATCTTCATAGGTGTTGTGGGATCAAGTGCACCCTCAGCAAGTTTGCAGACAACACCAAACTGAGTGGTGCAGTTGACACACTAGAGGGAAGGGATGTCATCCAGAGAGATCTCGACAGGCTCAAGAGGTGGACCCATGCCAACCTCATGAAGTTCAACATGGTCAAGTACATGGCACTGCAGCTGTACCTGAAGGGTAGCTACTTCTAATAATGGCATGTAGTTGCAGGATAAGGGGAAGTGGTTTTAAACTGGAAAAGGAAGATTTAAATTAGATACTAGAAATTCTTTACTGTGAGGGCAGTGAGACACTGGAGCAGGTTGCCCAATGAGGCTGTAGATGCCTACTCCCTGGAGACTCTCAAGATTTGGCTTTGAGCAACATGGTCTAGAGGGAAACGTCCCTGCCAATAGCAGGGAGGTTGGAACTAAATGATCTTAAGGTCCCTCCCAATCCAAACCATTCTGTGATTCTATTCATATGTTACCTGAAGTATATGCAGAAAAGAGATGGGAAGATGCAGTAAAGCCAAAATTTGTGCAGGTATTTTAAAAATACAAGCAACAACCAACACTACTCATTCTAAAAGCAGCATGTCATGACTGAAACAAGAATTCAATAGCCTAGCTCCTCCACTACAAACTTGAGGCATTACCACAGCCCATCACTTAACCTTTCAAAACCAAAGTTCTACATCCATAAAGACATTGTGATGTTCGCTTAAACTGAGAATGATTTCCTTGCTAGAAGTTTCAAAATCTGCAGCCAGCCAGAACAGCATTCAAACATTGAAACAGTGCAATTTCTGACCCCCTCTCATTGTTGAAACCAGCAAAGTTACAAAAAAAAAAAAAGAAAAACCACAACCATGCATTTGCTACTGTTCAGTGGAGAAGAAAAAGTGTCATGGTCTATTAAAACCGCATTTTGAATTGTTCCAACCTTCTACCCCAGGAAATACAGCAGTGGGTGTTGTAGTATCCACAGGAAGTGCACTTCCCCTTCTCTACATGCTTCAAATGCCATTTGGTAATCTATGCTAGGGCAAAGAAAGTCCCTCTGTTTGTAAGGAAGCATCTCCCCATGCCTTCCACATGACATATACCTAAAGGTTTTCGACAATCTAATGCACTATGGTGAAAATCAAGCTACTATCAGGAAGCCTACCAACAGCAACCAGAGGTCAGCATCAGAACCATCTGCTTACAGTAGTTACCCCTAAGATCTTCTCTCCTGGGATTTAAGAGCAATACTAGATTATTATTTTTTGTCATTTAGATTCAAATTCAACTGTGCTCATAAATAATTTCCAAGGTATCTTTTGTCTTACTCATTTGTCAGTTTATCTATCTAAAGTGAAAGCAATGATGCTTAACAACGTCTTAAACTCGGAGTCATGGGGAGCAACTAGGAGTTAGTTATTACTAAACTCATCTGACAAAGAGGGAAGATCTTTTAAGTAGCATCTTCAGCAGTCTTTCTCCCACTCCTGCAATGGATGGAGTTCACATAAGCATTTACTCACAAGTTCTTGGACACCAAACCAAACTTGAACAGCACCTTTAAGAATTTCGTCTTCCAAAATTTACGCTTAAATGAGAGTTTGAGCTAGAAAAAGTTGCTTTCTAGCATGCTACTCCTAATTAGCTTCTGAGGAGCAAAAGCAACAAGTCATAGTTCAGGGATTAACTGAAGGATGGGCTATTTAGGGCTATCATCAGCATTAATACGTTTAATCCTAAAATGGGCCATTCCATTCCAAACTGAAATTGCCTTGCACAGAAACAAGGCTTTAACTACCTGAAGGGAGGTTGTAGTGAGCTGGGGGTCAGCCTCTTATCTCATGTAACTAGTGATAGGACTAGAGGGAATGGCCTCAAGTTGTGCCAGAGGATACTCGAGCTGAACATTAGGAAATACTTCTCCAACCATGGGCAGGTGCTGGAACGGGCTGCGAGGAAGGTGGTGGAATCACTGACCCTGGAGGTGCTAAAGAATGCTTAGATATTGCATTTAAAGACATGGTTTAGAGAGAACTATTGGTGATAGATGGATGGTTGTACTGCATTTAGAGACATGGTTTAGAGAGAACTATAGGTGACAGGCGGATGGTAGGATTGGATGATCTTGTAGGTCTTTTCCATCCTTGGGGATTCTATGAGTCTCAACATAGGCCTTCTACGTGCTTGTTATAGGTCAAGCTAACAAATACAATCCCAAGCACAGCAAATCCTAACAGGAGAACACACATCTCAACACCAGATTTAGTCCAAATACCTGAAATCCCAGCTACTCACTATAAGGGCACAGCAGATTGCTTTAAACTGACACATACTCAAGACACTAGTCACCTTACTCAACAGGGCAAGCAATGAACAGAAAAGGAAGAACAACATCTCTAAGTGTTCTACTACTACACAAGGCTGAATGGCTCAAAGCCAAACCCAGGATGACAATCCAGCAGGCCGGAAGGCCAACACCTACGGGAACACCCTGACCACTCTTCCCACGGCCCCAGCCACCCGGGAGGGAAGGTCAACCCTACCGCCTGCCCAGGCTGCCCACGGCCCAAGCGTTCACTTCAGGCCCTAGCTCGACCGACCCCCACCACCTCGGGGACGGCCCACAGGCCCTGTTAGCTCCGAAAACAGCAGCCAGCCTCCCGCCTCCTTCCCCGCCCCGTCTCACCTGGGATGGCCAGGTTGGAAAGCGGGTAGCTGCGCAGCGCCGCCGGCAAGGAGCCCATCCAGTCCGCGTTGCCATCCGCCATGGCTCCCGCCGCCCGCTGCCGCCGCCTCCGGCCGCCCTCCTTACCGCCCGGCGGGCTCATCACCGCCCGGCGCCGCTGCCACCTCGCAGCCTGACGGCGCCGCCCGGCAGCCCCCGGCCCGGCCGGGCCGTGACGGTAAGGGGCGGCCGGGACGGGGGGCACAGCGGCCGCCCGCCGGCTTATGTAACAGGTGCGGGCCGGACGGCACGGCTCGCCATGGCACGGCCCACCGCCGTCACAGCCGCCTCGCGACCATTGGCCGCCCCGCCGGCTGCCCCGCCCCTGCCTACGGTGTGGCCGACAGGGCAGGGGCCTCGCCTCGAAACTCCGTGCGGCGGGATCCCGGCGAGCTGCGGCTGGGGCAGAATGTGCGCGTGGCTGTCGTGAGAAGTCATAAGCGAAGCACAAACGCTGCCACAGTTCCGTGCTCTCGCAGCACGACGTGTCTCCCTGGGACCCAGCCGTAGGAAATGTGCTCACAACAGACCCACAGCACACAATATCCCAATCTGGAACAGACCAACAAGGATTGTCGAGTCCACTTTCCGGCTCCACACAGCACCGCCCAAAATCCAAACCCTATGTCTGAGAGCAGTGTCCAAACACTCCTTGAACTCCAGCACTCAGGGCCATGCCCACAGCCCTGTGCAGTCCGTTCCATGCCCACCGCCCTCTGGTGCAGACCCTGTCCCTAACCCCCAGCTCCCCTCCCCTGACACAGCTCCATGCCATTCCTTTGGGCCCTGTCGCTGTCACAGAACAGAGCTCAGGGCTGCCCCTCCACTCCCTATGTGGACCATGGCAGCCGCCATCAGGCCTCCCCTCTGCTCTGCACTGAACTAGCCCTGTGAAAGCACCAAAATCACTGCTCTTTCTGTGCCACCGTGCCAATGAATGCAGCACGGAGCCCGCCTGTCTCAGAGAACAGGGGACATTAACAGCGCAATCTGGAACTGGAGATTGTGTCATGTCAGCTGAGGTCTGAATGTCATCTCACTGCAGGTGGTACCGCATGAGGGTTCCATGTTGGCAGCCACATGAAATGTCACCTCTCTGTGCCAGCTGGCTCGCTTGTCCTTGCTGATGGCACCAGCTGTGTATTCCTGCAGGCACCGAGGCCTTCTGTCACCACGCTGTGAGGGAATGTACTGCTGTGCGCTTGCTCAGTGTGTGCCTGCACACACATGCAATGGCCCTGTGTGCACCAGCAGAAGGGTGCTGTGCTGTGCAGCTCAGATGTGCACCTTCCCCACTTGGGTATTGCAGGCAGTGCTTCACAGTGGTTAGGAAAATCATCAAAACTGAAGTTGGTGTACTTGCTGCAACCATCCTGCATTTCCCACTCCTCAAATGACATGGAGAAGATGGGGTGTGTATGACAGACAGAAGGCTGAAGACGAGCAAGTTAGAGGAACAAGTTAGAATCATAGAATCACAGAATCATTAAAGGTTAGAAAAGACTATTAAGATCATCTAAATCCAACTGCTGATCCATCACTGCCATACCACTAAACCATATCCTTCAATGCCACATTGACTGTTTTTTTTTAATACTTCAGGGAAGGTGACTCCATCATGCTTTTTAAGAAGAAATGTTTCCTAATATCCATCCTGAACCTCCTCTGGTGCAACTTGAGGCCATTCCTTTTCATCATAGAGAGTGCTGCAGGGAGTGCTTTGGTGTGGGAAAGGGAGTCTCATTGCACTGCCTTGTGTCATAACCCCTGCTACATGAGGGGCCCTCAGCCACCACATCAGCTGGAGGAGGCCTAAAACCTCTGATCTATTCCCTTCACAGCCTCCCAAGCTTTGCCACCAAGGGAGCACCTTACAGATCAGCTACTTCGGTGCTGCCACAGTCCAGTGACCACAGCCAGTTGCAGTGTGCCTACACTGTGGCATAATGCGTCCTGGCTTCTGTGGCTAGGATTGTTTCTAGGCACCCCAACTGCAAAGGGCATTCAGACTGCAGGATGCCAGCAGCTCACACCAGCCTAACAAGGAAAGGGCATCAGCTCTGCAGGGTGAGACTTGAGCTGCGAGCATCTGCTGCCACGTGCAGGTACTTGCTGGCAGGAACTTCTGGAAGAATTTTCTTATGGTCCGAAACCTCCTTTTGACTTTCTAAAGATAAACATTACATTGCCTATTCCTTTCTCCAAAACCTCAGCCTCTCCATCTCCACAGAACTCCATAATTTTGTTCTGTAACCAGTACCAAACCCTGCAATGATGTACATTAATAATACAGGGAGGGAACTGAAGTGCATTAATGGTACTTTTTTTTTTTTTTTTCCCCTCAAACTGAGCCCACAAATTATCTATGGCCTCATCACTTGAGTCTGTCCAAAAGCTCCATAGCCAAGCATGTGGCCGCAGAGATGAATACCTAAGCAGGCAGGAAAAATATCATTCTGTCTATATATTTAAATTCTGTATTGAGGTCAGTATGAAGCTGTATTTTTCCATGCTTCTAGAGTACTCACATCTGCATCACATACAGCACAGAAGATGTCCTGGCTCAAGCTGTACTCTCAATTCCCCCACTCATTATACAGCCTTATGCCTTATATAGATTTACCAAAAGAACTCAGCTGTTCCCTCGTGCCTGGGCTCAGAGCACAATCCAATGTCACAGACAGCAGTTAAGCAGCTTGAATCACCCTTACCATGCCCTAACTCTCCCAGTGAAAAGATTAGAAGTGCTGATTAGGCTGGTGCCACTTAACTGCTAATACGCATATGTTTTTCACTGTTAGCTAATTCCAAATGTATTTTGATTTTATCGTGTGGCTCTCGGGTTGGCTGCCATACATAGAATTCAAAGTCAGAATAGTGAATTTTCAAGGTGCTTTAAAGCAAATGCAAACAAGATGATAACATCAGGTGCTGTGGTAACCTTAGCCTCATTCTCCTTTCCACAATGAATATCCAAATATCACGTCCCCAAACTCAACAAGATGCCTTGCTGCTATTACAAAGCTTTCATTCAAAGCTTTTCAAAATCTTCCATTTTAGTCCAAAATCTACTGCGCCATGTAAATCCCAAATCCTTACATGCAATTTATCAGCAGACAATAGATCAAAATAGTTATTGAAAGAGCTTCTGTGTCATCCGTGTGTTTTAAAGGTCACTTTGCTACTGATGAGAACTGCAGGACTCACTCGCACAGGGAGAAGCTAATTGCTCAACATTTCATGTCAGTACGCTCAGACTCTTCCAAGCTGTTCATTACCATTTCTACCCTGACTCTAATGGAATTATTTAACATTTAAAACCAGCAGACACACTCAATCACACAGCTCTTCAGACACTGCCGCACTGAAAATACCTGTTCTTCAAGTGTGGTGGACCAAATAAAGGTGTTCATTTCCCATTTTATATCAAGTCAGAAAAGTGCTGTGACCACAATAGCAATTTTCGTATTTCCTCAGGCCACTGCAAAGAATTAGATGCCTATCACATAATGCGTATTTTCTAACATTGACTTCTTCCACTTATCTGTCTGCCATTGGCACTCACTCTGGGTGTCAGTCGGTAGGGATGCAGTATCTGCCTCTCTCTCTCATCTCCCTGCCCTGGCATCTGTGAGTCATCTGTTTGACAACAGTGAGCTATTGACTGCTTTGTGTACACCACATGAGGGTGTTTCAAACTGTGTCAAATGCCAGAGTTAATTTGGAAGTCCTCTTGCTTGGAACGGAACCAACAGGCAAACAGCTACGTTCTTCCCATTGATGAAAATCGTACTGGGGCAACCTGGTACATTTCAAAGCATGGGATGAAACATCACACAGAAGAAAACAGATGGGAGAGGCGTTTCTAAGGCATAATCCGATGTTCCCTGAAATCAAGTAATATTTGTAGTGACTTCCCCGAGCTTTGTCTTGTCCTTGAGGAATCATTTTAAATACAATGTGATTTTGTATTATTTCCATTAAAATCTGCTTAGATGGGATTAACTAATCATTATTCCCCCACAGAGCTTTTTAGAAGCTTTCCTTGGCTTATTGCTGGAAGTTAATTGCAGAGTCAGGAAGCATTACCTGCTAACATAACAATAAATAAAAGTAAACTTCTCCTTCATACACTGCTTCTTCTGGTGTTTGTATACACACATCTTTCTGATGCTTGCTTGCTCTGATAAGTGATGGCTTAAAATCCAACAAAGACCACGGAATGTAATTAATACCCTGTTCTAGTTAGCAAGTGTAATTCCCGTAAACAGCTTTTAAAAACAAACACATAAATTAAAATGAAGCTGGAGCACATGACAAGGCTTCCTGCACAGCTAGAGCAAGAGAAAAAGAGTCTATGTGAAGGTGGGCTGCTTCCCCAGGAAATCCCAGGTGGCAGTGATCATCACTGAAGTGCTAGTGATGGGCTGCCTGCCTCACACACACACACACACACACACACACACACACACACACACACACAC
>NW_024962262.1:90590797-90591503 GCF_019238085.1 Lagopus leucura
GAGCTTTTAGAATCATAGATAACAGTATTTCCAGTTGGAAGAGACCCACAAGGATCATCGAGTTCAACTCCTGGCTCCGCACAGGGACACCTAAAATTCAAATCCACTGTCTGAGAATGGTGTCAAAATGCTTCTTGAATTCTGGCAGCACTGGGTCGTGAGCACTGCCCTCTGGTGAAGAACCTGTTCCTAACCCCAACCTGAACACCTTGCTTTAACACCTAGCTTTCACAAAAGAGCTTTTATCTCACACTCCCATGGCCGTCTGCAACCATCTGATAACTTAAACGGTGATGGTGGGCTGTTTTCAGGCCTCCAGGGTTAACAGAATTCGTGTCCCAGCTGAACAATTTCAGCTCATGTGCTGGGGCAGTTGGTGACAAAACAGAATGGCTTTAAAAGTGCAAGCTTCTTTTTTTTCTTTTTCCTTGAAAAGGATGAATTGGGAACACAGTCACAACCCTTCTGCAAATGTATACATAGATGCTTATCCCGGTAAGGAAAATATGAAGTCAAAGGGAAGTAAAAACTGTTCTAAGTTCATTGGAGGGACAGAAAGAACGGAAAGAGTGAGGCCCGGGATCCCAGTGGGGCCGTGCCCGTCTCTGGCTGCGGTGCTGAGGCGCCACCTGCTGGTCGCCAGGGGCGCAGCGCCTCACGGCGGGGGCTTCGGGATGTTCTTTCCCCTCTGTGTGTGTGTGTGTAT